>NW_028169057.1:12500-82976 GCF_963971535.1 Notolepis coatsorum | reverse complement strand
CAACCTCTAGTAACCAACAGGAGAGCTACACAACCTCTAGTACCCAACAGGAGAGCTACACAACCTCTAGTAACCAACAGAAGAGCTACACAACCTCTAGTACCCAACAGGAGAGCTACACAACCTCTAGTAACCAACAGGAGAGCTACACAACCTCTAGTAACCAACAGAAGAGCTACACAACCTCTAGTAACCAACAGAAGAGCTACACAACCTCTAGTAACCAACAGAAGAGCTACACAACCTCTACTAACCAACAGAAGAGCTACACAACCTCTAGTAACCAACAGAAGAGCTACACAACCTCTAGTAACCAACAGAAGAGCTACACAACCTCTAGTAACCAACAGGAGAGCTACACAACCTCTAGTAACCAACAGAAGAGCTACACAACCTCTAGTAACCAACAGGAGAGCTACACAACCTCTAGTAACCAACAGAAGAGCTACACAACCTCTAGTAACCAACAGGAGAGCTACACAACCTCTAGTAACCAACAGGAGAGCTACACAACCTCTAGTAACCAACAGGAGAGCTACACAACCTCTAGTAACCAACAGGAGAGCTACACAACCTCTAGTAACCAACAGCTGAGCTACACAACCTCTAGTAACCAACAGGAAAGCTACACAACCTCTACTAACCAACAGGAGAGCTACACAACCTCTAGTAACCAACAGGAGAGCTACACAACCTCTAGTAACCAACAGGAGAGCTACACAACCTCTAGTAACCAACACACACACACACACACACACACACACACACACACACATATATATATATATATATATATATAATATATATATATATATATATATATATATAATATATATATATATACACACACACATACACACAGACACACACACAGACACACACACACACTTTATATACTGAGAACTTAAAGTATGGATACAAAAAGCATCTTCTCTATAATGGCTGCCCCTCTATTACAGCACTGATGCAACTAAATGTGAGCTGTTTGGAATATTGTTAAAAACATCACCAAGTTAAACCAATTAAACCAATCAGGCATCCCTTGTGAATATTTATACATGCATGCATTTCTTGGTAGGACTGCTGGCAGCTGTAGCAACCAAGAGACTCATTATAATAGTACAATATTTATCAGAATACCAAGTAGACTGAGACTCACTATACTATTATAATATTCATCCCCTCCATGATGAGCTGACCGCAATGCGGTCCACGTTTAGCCACAGACTTATCCACCCCCCCCCCCCCGTCATACCACAAAGCGCTTCGGGCAGTCCTTTGTGCCGGTGGCAATCAGGCTCCACAACCAGGCAGGGCCAGGACGGGCTAACTGACGTGGACTGGAGGAGCTAGGTTGTGGACTTTAACCAACTAATTAAATTATTTAACATCACGATTGGACTTGTTTCTTTTTCTTTTCACCACTTTTAGCTATATTTGAGCCCTATTTTACCTATTTGTATCCCTATCTATTTGTCCATCTTGTTATTAACACATACTAATAAGTGTATGTTATGTATTAAGTTAACTGTTTTTACTGTTTTAAATTGCTGTTATGCTGTAAATGACATCTGAATCTCCCCTCTGGGATAAATAAAGGTTTTTTATTTAAATTTAAATTTCAATCAGACTGTGGTGTAGTGGTTAACACTGTCGCCTCACAGCTAGAAGGTCCAGGATTTGATTCCAGCTTGGGGACCAGGTGTCCACGTTGCCAGGTACCCAGGTGGGGTATCTCCCTGGCCTTTCTGTGTGGAGTTTGCATGTTCTCCCCGTGCTCGCAAGGGTTCCCCCCCGATAAGAGAAACCCAATGGAAAAACATGCACAACAGCTGTTGTGTCCATGACGAAGACGGACAGGAGCACTTGGATTGGTCCCCGGGGCGCTGCCCCACGCCGCAGCCCTTATCTGCTCCCGGCTGCCCTTGGGGGGGAAGGACGACGAGATGGGTCAAGCGCAGAGACTCAATTTCATCTGCGACCCAAAACATTTGCATGTGTGTGTCACTGCATGATAAATAAAGCCTTCTTCAAAAAGACCAGAATACCAAGTAGACTGAGACTCACTATAATATAACAATATTTATCAGAATACCAAGTAATGTTTTTGGGGTGAGAAATCCCATACAAAATTAACTATAGGAACCCTGTATGTATTTGTGCACACAAAATATTTCATATGCACAAAATACTATAGTAATACTATAATGATTCACCTTACATCTCTATAATATCCCGCTATAGAAATACTGCAATGAATCACTATCAGTATTTGTGTGGCACATGACATCTATAGTGTGCATGAAGAAAGAAACATGCATGAATAGGCCTACTGCAGGTTTGTACCACAGTTAACGCAGGAGATCCTGTAGACTAGTTTTTAAATGTTTGCACAATCATGTATCATCATTATTTATGGACTGGTGGTTAGACGTTGGAGCTCTAGTAGAGCAAACACACAAGCTTCCAATAATGGTGACTGTACTGTTCCCATGTGCAAAAGTTCGTTTGGACAGTCTGCCTTCTCTGTTAACGGGGCAAACTTATGGAACTCTCTGCCTACTGGCTTAAAACTGGAGTCCAATGCCAACGTCTTCAGCAGAGGACTCAAGGTATGGCTGAAATCAAAGCAGCAGTGCTCACATATGTAGACGCAAACTAGTTTTGTTATTTTGATCATGGACTCTTGCTCTGGTAACTATTTGTTATGATTTTAATTCTGTATTTTACTGTTAATTTTATTCTGTCTTTTAGAAAAGCCTCAATGGACTAGTGTTGAAAACTAGCACATGTGCTATAAACACGCAAAAGAACACATCTGGTCTGTCCACTGTGACTGGTCCAATGTAGCTGTGGTGTCCATTTTAAATAAACGTTTTCATTCATTCATTCATTAGGGCTGAGCCCGAACGTTCGGACCTTCGTTCGTTACGTTGGCATTCAAATTCTAAATCAACATTTGAATTCTTTATTTTTAATACAATTAAATAAAAATGTGTGTCTATTCATTCTGTTTAAACCAATGGGGTTTTTATTCACAGTTGCAGATAAAGATTAGGCTACACTAATATTATAGTATTAAAATTGATGAGTTATATTCATTAAAGAAAGTTGATTTAATAAAAAAAATACTCATTTAATCAGATGAATGACTTTATTCAAATTGAGGATTTAGTTTGAGGATCATTATTATAAAAAAAATTATAAGAATAATAATTTGAATATTCTTTTTTTGGTTCGAACGTCCGTTTGGAAAAACCCTGACGAAGTTCGAAGCCCAAAAACGAGCTTCGGGGACAGCCCTATCATTCATTCATTAATTCACTCAGCGCCCGGCTCAGCGCCCGGCCGGCTCACCTGTTGCAGTCGACGTGCAGCACCACGCGGGACCCGCTGACGGCCACGGAGAGCTTGTGCCAGCGGTCGTCGGCCAGGCTGTAGGGGAAGGCCTCGGTGTGAGACCGCTGGTCGGGGCTGCGGTAGTGAAGACGCAGCTCATTGCGTTGCCCACTGCTCTCCAACTCAAGGAACCTGTGAATATAAACAGTGGGGCTGTCTTAAATACTTCGAAGCTTCGTTCGATGGGCATGGGATTCGGATATGAAAATAAAATTCAAAAATAAAAAACAATTTAAAATGTTTTGTGCAAAATCAACTCTGCCTCTCTTTGTTAATTACAACAAGCAATGCTGTTTGTTATTTAAGATAAGGTCGGACTCGGCACTGACAGATTTGTGTTCATTGTGCTGCTTTTATAAAGCCTCAAATGATAGACTGCAGGATATAGTGTACACCAACATATCAATTAAGCAATGCAATGTGATCCGGATGTGGCACAGGCATTCTCCCCTATTTAATAACAATTTACTCCTTATTGAACAACAACCTATCAGATACCCTGGTTGGGAAAAGAAAGGCATACACACATTGGGGGATATCTTCGATGACTATGGTCTCCGCAGTTTTCAAGATATATCCAACAAATTTGACCTCCCCAGTTCCTCTTTTTTCTTCTATTTACAAATAAGAGCAGCTCTGAAGGCTCACGGCATCCCATGGGATGTTCCACTTGAGCACCACAGGTTTCACAAATTATTTTATGACAAGGAGACGTAGAGAGGCTTCGTCTCTGACTTTTATCGCCACTTACTTACGTCCTCATATAAGGTCCTTCCCCTAGACTCGGTTTGAAGGAAGGATATCCCAGAGCTGGAAGTAGATTTTGATTGGGATGCAGTCTGGGAAAATGTTCGGCTATCATCACGCAACCCAGATCACCAACAGATTAATCTTTAACTTTGTTCATAGGACTTACCTGACCCCTAGACGATTGTACCTAATGGGTCTCAGACCTGATTCTCGATGCTCCTTGTGTTCAAACGATGCTATTGGTACATATATGCATATGTATTGGGAATGCCCTCCTGTTGAGACTTTTTGGGAAAATGTTACCACTCAATTATCAGAGATTTTATTTCTGACCATACCGACACTGCCTTCTGTACTGTTGTTGAATGATGTTTCTCAGTTATCAACCTCTGTACATGTAAAGAGACTCATTTTGGTGGGTCTTACTGCTGCCAAAAAGTTGATAGCGTCACGCTGGATTCAACCGGATAAAATGTGCCCGAAGGTATGGATTCTCACCTATCTCGATGTGATTTATCTAGAGATATCTACTGCACGAATTTGAGGTGTTAATGAAGCCAGCATAGCAGTCTGGGTAGCTGTGGTGGATAAGACAAAGGAACGCATATAAATTTGGAGTTTTCTGATGTTGAATGAAGTAGTGGATGTATAGCCCACGTGGGGGTCCTGTAGGGGGGGGGGGGGGAAGCGAGCGAGAGCCCATGGTATTGTATTTATTATTTGTATGTCTTTTAGTCTACTTTCATTCTGATTTAATTACTAGTGGACTGTCATTATTGTTATTATTATTTATGTTATTGTCCTGTGATTTATTGTTGATTATTACTGTTACTGTATTGTTTGTCTTGTTTCACGTATAAAAAAAAAAGGAAAATAAAAAACATTTGTTCAAAAAAATATATAAAGCCTCAAATGACGGCTTACAATATTTCATGAAAGTGTTTCGTTTGTCTAAGATTTAAAAAGGTTTAAACTTTACAGCACTGACAAAGTTGAACAAAGTGCTGTACAAGTCCCACAACAACAAAAAATAATAAAAAAATTTAAAAAATTATTTATAATTATTTAATTTTTTATCTCGAAGCTTCAAATTTAAATCGAATCTCGGCCCTGAAGCTTCGAATTCCAAAAAAAATATTCGAAGGTCAGCCCTAATAAACAGTGTCGCGAGGTGTTTACAAGGTGGATGGATGGATGGATGGATGAAAGATGATGGATGATGGATGGGTTGGTTAGATATATAATGGATGGATGGATGGATGTATGAAGAGAGGTATGGGGGGTTGGATGGGTTGGATAGTTAAGATGGATAGAAGGAAGGAAGGATGGACGGATGAGTAAGGAACTTATAAAGAGGAAAAGGGGAGAGAGAGAGAGAGAGAGAGAGAGAGAGAGAGAGAGAGAGAGAGAGAGAGAGAGAGAGAGAGAGAGAGAGAGAGAGAGAGAGAGAGAGAGAGAGAGAGAGAGAGAGAGAGAGAGAGAGAGAAATAGTCATAGTCAGACAAAGATATAGAGAGAAATTTACATAGTCAGACACACAGAGAGAGATAGAGCAGTGGTTCCCAAATAAAATTTCATACAAATCTTAGTCAAACCTTTAGTATTATTGATATGGATATAGAGAGAGATGTGGCTAAGAAAGTAGTAGAAATTGGTGAACAGATGGATTGACTGGTGTTACTAAAGATACATGTAAACACAGTGTCAGCAGGACAGATACATGGAAAGGTGGATGGAGGGTGGAGGGGCTTATACTGAGAGAAGAGGTGGAGAGAGCTAGGTCTACAGAGACAGATGAGTGAGTATGTGATATAGACAGACAGACAGACAGACAGACAGACAGACAGACAGACAGACAGACAGACAGACAGACAGACAGACAGACAGACAGACAGACAGACAGACAGACAGACAGACAAATAAATAAATAGAAATCTAGGTCACTAGGAGAGATGGATATCATTCTCTTTTGAAGGGGCTGAGAATAGGAAACTATGCATTGTTGGGATCTATCTTAGTTTTATTTGGGATTATGTTGCTCCCACACAGCCATCAAATTGGGTTAACCAAGGAAATTAAAAGCAATTGATGAAAAAGATTGCTCTAGGGGTAGTCATAACCGTCATGTGATAATCTTTGATTAAGGGGTTGCCCTCAAAACTGGGGGTTTTTGCACACACATGCATTCAAGGCAGGAGAGTCACTTTTTCATCCACAGTCAGCAGGTGGCCGACCCCTCCCACGCCGGACGCTTCATTACTTAAGGCAACCATCTTGCGCCTACCACGCCCCCGCGGTGATGCGGCAGCGCCAAAGCGGAGCGGCAGAGGCGCGCAGGTTGCCGCACGCAATCCCCCCTGTTTTAACATTGACGGTTAGCTCAACTCGTTCGCCAGCTTGCTGTGGAGCCTGCGGTCCAGTTGGTGACAAGTTCGAATCACTTCAATATATTTTTTATTTTTTTTACGTTTAATAAATTTATCACCTCTCTATATAAACGTCTTTCTTTCGCCGGTTAAGTTTAGGCATTCTTTCGGAGTTGGTTAAGGTTAGGGTTAAGTTTAGGCATTCTTTCGGAGTTGGTTAAGGTTAGAGTTTGTCTTAGAGCATGGCAATATTTCTTTTGCCGGTTAAGTTTAGGCATTCTTTTGGAGTTGGTTAAGGTTAGGGTTAAGTTTAGGCATTCTTTCGGAGTTGGTTAAGGTTAGGGTTAAGTTTAGGCATTCTTTCGGAGTTGGTTAAGGTTAGAGTTTGTCGCAGAGCATGGCAATAGAATGCAGCCTATTTCCGCTCTGCCGCTCTCTCGCTCTGCCGCGGTCACATGGGTGTCGTGGCCAATCAGAGAAACGCTGAACGCAAGTTGGTTGCCTGAAGTGTTGACGCACCCCGGACACAGCCTCTTCACCCTGCTCCCCTCTGGGAGAAGACTGAGGATCCCAAAGGCTGTGAAAGCTCGTCATAGACTACGTTTCTTCCCTTCAGCCGCCAGGCTGATCAATGCCTCAGGCCCCCCCCCCCTCCGCCCCCAAGTGACACTGGCACAATAATATCAATGACACTAGCAAGAATTCTGCACTGGGACTGACCTGGAACTCTGCACTGCACTTTACACTTTATACACTTTATATATACAGTATATACTTATTCAAATGATAAATCCTACACTGCACTGTATTTGTCCTGTGTCTTGTTGTTATGTGAAAAGAAAAATGTATGGACAACTGCATACACTGTATCGCTGTGACAATTACCAATGTGGTATCTGAATCTGAAACTGAAGATGGATTCTCAAACATCCACCAAGCTCCTTTAGCCCCTTTTGGATCGCAGGCACCTTCCCCAGCGACTAGGGACATTATGAGCGACCGCACGGCCCAGGGTGTAAGCAGGATATTATTTGATCAGATTTCAGCTCCCGAAATGTCCCTGCTCTGGAGGGAGGACTTGCAGCGCTGAATCAGAATATTATTCTGAATGGTTGAGCATTCGCAGCATTTCATTTCAACCAGCATTTTCTTTATTATCTTTTTATACTCCTCTTTTGCAGACGTATATTATAAGCTGATGAATCTAGTGATCTATGCACAAAAGCGATTATTTCCCCCAGAAAATCTTTTAGTTACAACAATATTGTAAAAGTTAAGCAAGACTTGCTTAGTGTTTGCAGGTTAAGGATCGCTATTGCCTATTACTAGGCAACTCTGGGGCAAAGAAGATTGCACTCCAAACAAGCCCCGTGGAAATACCAGTCATCTGTACTCAAGGAAATGCGTTTAAGTATGACTATGACTATGCGTGAAATGCATATTATAAGCTGATAAATATAGTGATCTATAAACAAAAGCGATTATTTGTTCTCACACAAACACCCCCCCCCTCACACACACATACACACACAAACACTCCCGCTTTCTTTGACGAGAAAGAGATGTTTAGTTCTTCTTCTGCTTTTAATTTCTGGGAATGTACAACCAAATCCCGGCCCAGTGTTGGACTGCAGTCCCCCTGTGGATTTTAAATTTTCTTCTACCCCCGAGATGCTGGATTCCTCAGTGACAGCCGACACGTTTCTTAAACTTGCTAAATAATGCAACCGCAGAGAAAGGTCTGCACTTTGTCCATCTCAACGTGAGAAGCTTACTCAGCAAATGGATGAAATCCGCTCTCTTGTTACCGTGACAAATCCTAGTTTGTTTTGCTGCTCGGAGACATGGCTCGATAATTCCATTGACAGCTCCGAAATTGGTATAAACAATTATTCACTTGTGAGAAGAGATCGAAACAGAAACGGCGGCGGAGTCTGCGCTTACATCCGCTCAGACATTAACTATGAGCTTAGATCGGTCTCTACTGATGAAATTGAATCCCTGTTCTTTGACATTTACCAGCCCCATTCCAAGCCAATTCTATTTGGAATTTGCTACAGACCCCCAGTCTCGAACTCTTTTTATGAGAGCCTTGAGGCTGTATTGTCAACTTGGGGAGGGGAGGAGAAATAATGTATATTAATGGGCGATTTTAATACTGATGTCACAAATCCCTCTGTTCCAACCCACAACGCTTATACCAATTTCTGTAAACAGTTCAGTCTGAAGCAATTGATCTCAGAGCACACTCGGGTAACTGATGTATCCAAGACTACTATTGATTTAATCCTAGTTACAGACAAAGTGAACATCCCCAGGAGTGGGGTCATAGAGTATGGGGTCAGTGACCACTATCTCATTTATTGTTCGAGGAAGGTGCAGAGAAAGGTTTTTACTGGTCATAAAACTATCTTTGCCAGACCCCTCAAAAATTACTCAGGGGACATTCTGATGGCCCAGCTAGAGCAGGTGAACTGGTCTCAAGTTCTCAGGGCCAATGAGGTAGACCAAGCATGGGGCACTTTTAAATCTCTGTTCTTGAAGGTTATAAACTCTGTAGCCCCCCTTAGACAAACCAGAGTGAAGCAGCGATCAGACCCATGGTTTGACCACACCATAGGTGATAGTATCAAACGGAGGGACTCTGCCCTAGCCAAGTTTAACCATTCTCACGATCAGGCTGACTTTGATCACTTCAAAAAACTCAGGAACCAGACTCAAGAAAAGATCAGGATAGCTAAGAGAGAATACTTTGCAGAAACCATCAAGGAGAACAGCAATAACCCAACTAAACTGTGGAAAACCCTCAAGCAGCTAGGCTGTGGGGGCGATGCCAACCAAAGGACTACTGAGTCCAACATAGGCCTGTCCACAGACAAGGGAATGGAGTTTGATAAAAAGAATGTAGCCACAATCTTTAATAACTTCTTTACATCGGTAGCAGGTAAGCTTGTCTCTAACCTACAGTACCTCCCAAGACAGAGCAGTTTGGTGATGACTTTGTTTCCAACTACTATAGCCAACGAGGGGTTAAGGCAAACTCGTTCTCCTTAAGCAAGGTGTCAGTAGTCAAAGTGGCTGCGATGCTGGGTGAGCTCAAAATCAAGATTAACCTCTCACTGGACCTAGGCAAGGTACCCACAGACTTCAAGAATGCCAAAGTCATCCCTATATATAAAAACGGGAGCAAATCTGACCCCAGCAATTATGGACCAGTCTCAATTTTAAGTGTGTTATCCAAAGTCCTAGAGAAGATAGTCCATGAACAAGTCCAGGAATATGCAAGCAGCCATGACCTCCTGTACGACCTCCAATCCAGCTTTAGGAAGTCCTACTCTACTGAAACCTGTCTTCTTTATCTTACAGACAGTATCAGGAGGGAGATAGATTCAGGTAAGCTGTGTGGGCTAGTTCTTCTAGACCTACAGAAGGCTTTCGACACAGTGAACCATGACCTACTGCTCTCCAAGCTTAAGGCCTTGGGTATGTCTGAGACAGTGGTCAGATGGTTCTCTTCCTACCTTTCTGATAGGGTGCAGCGGGTTGAGGTCAGTGGCACTATATCAGAGGCCAAGCTCATTGTATGTGGGATCCCACAAGGAAGCGTGCTAGGACCTCTCCTTTTTTTACTGTACATAAATGACATGTCAGCAGCATGCTCATGTAACTTGTTTTTATTTGCAGACGACTCAGCCCTGCTAGTCTCACACAAGGATCAGAACACACTAGAACAGATGCTAGGTGAAGAACTTGCAGGGGTCAGCAGGTGGCTTTCGGACAACAGGCTTTCTCTTCACCTAGGTAAGACAGAGGCAGTACTATTAGGCTCCAAGCCCAAGCTCAGGAAAGCACAGGAGTTTAACATCCAGTTAGGAGCTGTAACCCTAAAACAGCACAAAAAAAAAAAAAGCGAAGTATCTAGGCTGTATGATAGACGGGAGCCTAGATGGGGAGGCTATGGCCTCCCAAGTACTGGGCAAAGGCACCAGGTACCTAGCTAGGAAAGCCAACCTCCTTGGCAGAGATAGCCTCAGGCTACTAGCAAATAGCCTAGTACTCTGCCACTTTGACTATGGTAGCGTGTCGTGGTTCGAGGGCCTGACAGTGACCATAAAAAAGAAGCTTCAGATTTCCCAAAATAAGCTGGTAAGGGTGGTAATGGGTCTTGGCCCTCGCACCCACATAGGGAGGAGTCACTTTCAGGAGCTAAACTGGCTTCCTGTGGACCCAGCTGTTACCCAGCTCAGACTGAACATAGTGCACAATATTATAAACCAAAGGTCCCCTAGATACCTCCAGAACTACTTCACCGGTCAACGAATCCCACAACCACAGAACTAGAGCAAGCATAGCAAACCTGAAGCCTGCTTCTTTCCGATCCAAACTGGGCCAGTGCTCCCTTACTTTCTCTGGAGCCCAGGATTGGAACAAGCTGCCTATCCCCATCAAGCAGAGCTTGAGCCTCCACAGCTTCAAGAGAAGCGCCAGGAAGTGGCTCATGGACAGAATACAGGAATAGCCCCCTATAGTTTGAATGGGTTTCCAATCAGTTTTTAGTTATTGTGGGGGTATACAATTTTAGCGAAAGGTTAGTCTTATAATGTTTTAAATGTATGTGTTTGGTGTTATTGTCGTGTTTTTGTTGTGGCCTAACAGCCCTGGGACCATGACGGAAATAAGGGTTTTACTCTTTCTCATGTTATCCTTTGGATCCTTGTTGTGTGTTTTCAATCAATCAATCAATCAATCAATCAATCAATCAATCAATCAATCAATCAATCAATCAATCAATCAATCAATCAATCAATCAATCAATCAATCAATCAATCAATCAATCAATCAATCAATCAATCAATCAATCAATCAATCAATCAATCAATCAATCACCCACCCACCCACCCACCCACCCACCCACCCACCCACCCACCCACCCACCCACCCACCCACCCACACACACACACACACACACACACACACACACACACACACACACACACACACACACACACACACACACACACACACACACACACACACACACACACACACACACACACACACACACACACACACACACACACACACACACACACACACACACACACACACACAGACACATACCCCCAAACACACACACACACACCACCCACACCCACACACACACACACACACACACACACACACACACACACACACACACACACACACACACACACACACACACACACACACACACACACACACACACACACACACACACACACACACACACACACACACACAGGTTTCACCTCTGCTCAGCATGATGGATGGAGAGCAGGACACCAGAGTTGAGACGGTCCTGCTTGAGGGTCACCAGCACAGTGAACTCTGACCTCTGCCTCAGCTTGGCCGCGATTCGCTCGGCCACCTCGGGTTGAGCGCGCACGTTCCTCCACGAGTCTAATGGGACAGAGAGAGAGAATGACACAATTTTTATTTAAATTTTTTATTTTTTTTAATTTGAAATCTTTATTTCGAACATGCAATGAATACAAACAAACAATAACAAAAGCAAAACACAACTCAATCTACATGTTCGAAAAGGAGTAGGAAGAAGTATACACTTATTTAATCCTACCCCTTTTCCACTACTCAAATGAGTGTACTATTTCAAAACATAAAAGAAAAAAAAAATATATATATATATATGCAAAACAAAAAAACAAAAACTATATATGTAAAACATGAAAGAAATAAAATAAAAATTTAAACACCCGTGAATATCAAGTCCCTTCCTCATCCCTGTACCTTGTGAACATCATTTCCTTATACATCAGTTTGAATTGTCTCATGTTTGGACATTTCTTTAGCACCACATTTAGACTGTTCCACAGTTTCACTCCACATATGGAGATGCAGTGTCTTCTCATGGTAGTGCGTACATTTAGCACCTTTAAATTGTGTTCCCCCTCAGATTATAACCCCCATCCCTATCAAAGAACAATTCTTGAATGTTTCTTGGAAGTGCATGACTTGACATTGTTCCAGTTGTTAGATAATGACATAACTGTTCCAGTTGTTAGGCGATGGTGACTGTTAGGCGATGGTGACATCATTGTTCCAGTTGTTAGGCGATGATGACATCATTGTTCCGGTTGTTAGGCGATGGTGACATCATTGTTCCGGTTGTTAGGCGATGATGACATCATTGCTCCAGATACAAATTCAGTCAGAAACTATTCAAACATTCAGCTCCACTTTAGTCAACAATAGAACTAGACACTGTCAGCAAACTGAAACATCCATTTCATCCATCCTCTCTCCCCATCATCATACTGGATGATTCCCAGGACCGGCATAAGTTGAGCGTGTGTATACATATTGTGTAATTGTTTTTAAAAAGTGAAACGTGTATAGTCTTCTGAACCTATTCACCCGTCTGTCAATGAACACAGATCAGCAGGTTTTATACAGTTTATCTAAACACCTTCCTAAAGTGTTCTTCACTCGTTTCCCAGAACAATCTGTTCATAGGATCTCAATAGCATACAGGCTGATTTTAGTTGAGTATTTATTGTATTTGTATTCCATCTTTATTTGACCAGGCAGGCCAATTAACTACAATTAACCGCCCTGGGCTCCAACCACCACCAGGATTCTGAACCTTCCCAAAGGTCAGTGAATACCACGATCACAACACCAGAGGGAGCTCCACAAATCATGTAAAACCCAGATTCGGATCAAACAAGGGACTAAACACGTTTCGCAATTATGCCACATCAATGTGGAACGCCCTGCCTAAAGCTGTAAAGGAATGTGAATCACTACCCACCTTCAAAAACACTCTCAAAAAACACCTACGTGAGACTGCAATTCGAAACTGGCCCCTACAAATGTCCTAACCTAGTTGTACAGTAAATGACCAAGTAAGGCTTTGTCAATATTCAAATGTACAGTGTAAAATGTGTGTGTGTCCCCTTCCCAACCCCCCCCCCCCCCCCCCCACCTCCAATGTACAGCCCTCACCCAACCCACCCAACCCCACCCCACCCAACCAACCTCCTCCAATGTACAGTTTCTATGCCAAATGTATATACACTCCTTTTCTGGACACTTTTGTATCACAAACAGTACTGTATTTGCAAATCTGATATGTCATAAATGTATAGATGTAGCAGTACTGTCTATCTGTATGTCATGTATGTCATATATGTTATGATGAATTGAAAATGGGGGACCCTGATGTAAACAAGTCGAAAGTCTTTCTCTGGTCTGCATCCCCTTAACAATTGTATGTATTGAGCTGTACTGTACTGTACCCATTCTGCAATCTGTTAATAAACTTTTCAATCAATCAATCAATCAAACCTCTAACCTGCCCGATGTGACAGGATTCACCAGCCTGCCTGGGGCTTAATGCCTAAACAGCATTTTATGAATTCAAGTTGTCATATTGCCTGGTTTGGGCCTAATTCTCCATGTGACTAGCTGGCTGTAAAGAGGAATCTTGTGTACTGTTATATTGAGCTCATTTCCATTCAGATATCTCGAGGTGAGAAGTCAAGGGACCCCTTTGAAAATGGCCATGCCCATGGCATTTTCCTCCCATCAAATTTAAACTCAGCTTAAACAACTTTGAATGTGAAAAAGTTGACTAGTCACAATGTTGCAGCTTGGACAAAAAGTGATGGCCTGCTACCAGTACTGTATTTGTAAATCTGGTATGTCATAAATGTATAGATGTAGCAGTACTGTCTATCTGTATGTCATGTATGTCATATATGTTATGATGAATTGAAAATGGGGGACCCTGATGTAAACAAGACGAAAGTCTTTCTCTGGTCTGCATCCCCTTAACAATTGTGTGTATTGAGCTGTACTGTATTGTACCCATTCTGCAATCTGTTAATACAATTTTCAATCAATCAATCAATCAATCAATCAATCAATCAATCAATCAATCAATCAATCAATCAATCAATCAGTACCATCTACCTTCAGTGAAGACAGTGCGTTTGTTCATGCCTCTTCTTGACCCCATAGAGCACTCTTCCTCCTGTCAATAAACTCATTATCAATAGTATGAGTTATCTGTTGAACTGTGTTTATTTCTAAGACTGTGGTTGCCTTGTTCCATTATGATGTTACTATGTAAACAGACCACATCATGGAGGGGGGGGAGTTAGCTAGTCAAAATGTGTCTGTTTGTTAAATTAAAAGACAGGGCTTAGATATGATTTTACAACTGAAATGAAGAAGTTATGTTATCGTTTGTCAATTTTCAAAAGTCATCTCAATAAAGCTCTTGTTATTGTCAGTGAAAACAAGTGGCATTTACTGCTGTCTCACACAGCAGCAATATATAATGTCAAAGTAAAATAGGACAATTAATTAAGGACTTAACAAAAAACACTTTCAGATTGACACCCGGGTCATGAAACTTGCTCACAACATAGAGGTCCAGTTAAAGAGCCCGTTTTATGCCCATTTCCCAGTCTAATATTATTCTGTGGGCTATTTACAAACATTTGCAAATGTGTTACATAGTGACGTAGACAAGTAACGGGGTAAGACAAGGCTGGACTACAAACGAGGCGATTCAGGCAGTTCAGGAACAGTGTTTCCTGTTGGAGAGAACAACTCCTTTTGGTTTATACCTTTATACCTCTGCAGACGTTTTACATGCACCGCCAGATATATAATACACTAACTGATGACCCTGTGCCACCTACCAGTACCATCTAACTTTGTACACTGATATATCAGTCTTGAGTGAAGACAGTGTGTCTAATCACACTATGATGAAAGTTTATATATGCCCCCTTTAAACTTTCATTGAATTTATTAGAAAATGTAATTACAAACTAAATTAAAACAGTTCCTAGCCCCTTATCCTATTGTGTTTTCCGCACATTGTAATACAATTACCACATACATCTTCATCTGTTGTCTTGCTATGTAACTGTGTTGGGAACCCGTGGAAACTAGTCTAGACCTGTGACAAATGCAGAACCTATTTCTTGCCCAGAATATTGTCAGAAACATATTTTATTGAACTGTTTAGGTGGAAAAAGATAAAGTTTACAAGCAAGCCATCATGTTTTTCCTGCTACCCACACCTCACTTTGTGGAGGTTTCTCTCCCGATTGGATAACGTGGGAACGGGGTACCAGACCATTTATTTTCTGTTTATTTCAGAGCGGAGGAACTGGGAGACCCATGTTACTGACCAAACACTCTATCAGTGATGGCTGCAGGAATGTAGACCTACTTAACTCTTATTTTAACAAAATAATAGCACTTACAGCACCTTTAATTAACAGATATACATCTACTTTTTATATTTGTCCTTGCCTTTGTGTTTTTGAAGACACATTTTTTGTTTATACTGGCGCTCTCAACTTCTGAATGCAGCTTGGAAGTGATTGGTTATGTTATGTGCTTTATACCTTATTAGTGCAGATAAGATAAGATACGATTTATTGATCCCCTTGTGGAAAATCGGGCATCACAGAAGCATGAGCAGGCACGTGCACACATAGAGTCCAAGGGGTGCTCGAGCACCTGCCCTTTTGATCCTCATAAAAAAGTGCCATTAAAAAAACAAAAAAATATTATTTATTTTATACCGTTGCGCATATAGACTGCCCTTCCAACTGAAAAATGTCAGGATAGAATAAAAATATTAGGTAAAGAGAGAGAGATGCAGTTTGCATGGCCTCCTCAGCGTGCCTCTCCGCGGACCTATATATTTTATGCATAGCGTGGGTGGTGATGATGATGATGATGATAGAAACCACTGTGGCGCATACAGTTGAATGCTGGTATTACACTCACTGAGGGACACGAAGAAGTCAAGTCCGATGGGATTTGGGAATAATACAAATACAAATACAAATCGGGATTGGAATAAAAAATGCATTTATATTAAACAATACTGAATATACAGCACTTCTTGGGGTCTGTATGGTAAGCACTTATTCCCTCCCCCCTGAACATTTATGGAGATGTATTGGCCTTTTAAGTCAGTGATAAAAGTGTCTTTCAAGGATAAGTGAGCTCCTGCACTGATTATTATAGTTCAATATTCAATATTTGATCACCAAAACCCCCCAAAAAGCATAAAAAGGGGGCCCCCTGCCCAAAAAGGGCCCCCAAAAATCACGCACTTGGTTCTAACACACACAGGTATAGTGCCATTTTCAGCCTTTGAGCACCTGCCCCTCTAAAGTCCTGTGCACATCCCTGAGCATGAGGGAGGGGGGATGGGAGGTACAGGTATGGGCAGGGTAATAATAGAAAGACATAAATATAGGCAATACAATTTGATCTGAATTAAAAAATATGAGAAAAATAAACAGTGGAAACAATATAATTAACTCTGAATATAAAAATACGAGACAAATAAACAGTGTAAATACAGGTGCAGATGAGGGTCTCAATCAATCAATCAAATCCTTTATTTAACCAGATAAGCATCATTGAGATTAAAATCTCTTTTTCAAGAGCGATCTGGCCAAGCAAGGCAGCAGAAAGTTTCAACATAAAAAAGAACATCACAATAAAATACAGATAAAACATTTACATCAAGCTCCAATTTCAGGCAAGTTATCAAACAGGCAAATGATCAAACACAGTTGCACTGACCAAGGGAACTGAGTTCGTAGGATTTTAAAATGGCTTTGAATTCTCCGAGGGTGACCAGTCCTGGTAATTTTAGGTCCTCCTGTATCTTGTTCCAAGATGAAGGAGCAGCATATTTAAAAGCCCTTTTTCCCAATTCAGTTCTCATATGGGGAACTTCCAGTGTTAGAACAGCTTGAGAACGAAGGGCATACTTATATTGCTTTGTGCACAGAAGCACACTTAGGTACGAGGGAACCAGTTTAAGCAGATCTTTGTGCACCAGAGAGAGCCATCGAGAAAATCGCCGTATTTGTAGAGATGGATAACTTGCAATGGTATATACTATATAGGGTGCAATGGTGCACTCGATTTCCACATCCCGTGACAAAGCGTAAGGCAGAATGGTACACAGTATCAAGCTTTCTAAGGTACTGCTCAGGTGCATACATATAGAGTAAGTCACCATAATCGAGTAGTGGTAAGAAGGTGGTCGAGATCAGGTGACTTCTCACTTTAAGTGAAAAACAGGACCTGTTTCTGAAAAAGAAGCCGAGTTTAAGCTTCAGCTGTAGGGTCTGTATGCCCTATTGGTTATATTATACGTTACAATTAATAAAGGCAATAGAAAATAAGAGTAAGTAAGAGTAGTAAGTAAAGTAAACAGTATACACAAGGTAGCTACCCTAACTGGCATGATATACGTACGTCATAATTATGTTTTGCAGGTTTTATGAGAGGTTAAAATTAACGTTTTAAATTAACCGGATATTCTTAACTCAATCAGTGCCATCCACGTAATATTACGTGTTTGCTCGCCATGCGCAGGGTGTTAATCACGTAATATTACGTTTTTGGATCGTTTGATCTTTTTACTTTGATCCCCACTCTACAGACTTGCCCGGAGCGATCTGCATCACTTTGGCACATCCACATACACAAGAACTGCAATGCTGATCGACTATCACCAGGTGGCAATATCATCTGTGTCTGAACTGGAATGGCTTGGTGTTGATACACGGCCTCCTCTTTTTTCTTTCTTGGTAGGGGCCCTTCCTCCTGCTTGAAAATAGATTCACATTGATCGCCCCGAAATTCCGTTGCCTAAGCGTATTTTACCATCGAAACGTGTGGCGATGCGATCACTTTGAATTCTTCTTCTTGGAATACCTTCTGGCTAAGGTAAGGTATTATTCTATGTCGAATCTGAAACGTGTTTTTTTTTTTTTTTATTTATTGGTCTTTTTCCCCCTCCATTTTCCTCCGATTTTCTCCCATCCCAATGTTAGTCGTATGCCAATTCCCAGTCCCTTCCTGGTCGCTGCGCACTTACCCCCCACAGTCAGATCATCTGGGAGAGTGGAGGCTACCACGTGCTTCCTCCGACACACGTCCAGCCAATCACCGCTTCTTTTCACCTGGCAGCGCGGATTCTCATTGAGAGGGCGTAGCGTGTGGGAGGACCACACTATCCCCCTCACGTCCAATCCGCGCTTAGCAGGCGCCCCGACCGAACTGTAGGAGTCGCTGTTTACAACGACCCGGACCCACCCCGCCAGCTTCTCCCACCCTCTGATACAGCCAATTGTATCAGTGCAGACGGCCAGCCAAGCTGGTGACAACCCCGGAGCTGTGAGCTGGATTCGAACAGGCAAATCCAGCTCAGCTCCGGGGCTGGTGACGAACGCAATCTCCGCTCTGCCACCTAACCGCCCTGAAACGTGTTTTTCTAACGATCACAGTTATGTGTTTCACCGGACGAAAAAATGCTCTGCAAACACGATCACAGTTTTGAGTTAAAACGACCCCCCCCCCCTTGATGATTTTGTGAAGGTACATATATACATGTTATATACCTTTGATTTGGGAGTATTTGGGGTTTCAGGGGATCAACCAGAACGGTTTGGGCTTATTGCATATAACGCATTTTATCTGGCAATCTATGGAAAAAGACTGGATTATCTTGGAAATGCGCTATGTTTAGCGTGTGATAAACTACAAACTACAGCAGGTAGAAACAAACTATTTTTCCCATGTTGCACTACAAGTAATGTCTGTCAAAATGAGCCACACCATGTCTCCACAGCTATAATACAGAACACACAAACGACCGCGGAAACAACTATCAAGCTGGCAATCTAGCGGTAAAGATATGTGATACGCGCAGCACTGAAAGAGTTGTATAGGGTGAACGTGTAAAAGTGTTAAATAAAGTGAACACATGAGATGGTAATAAGTGAATGAGCGAGGTCTAGACTCAAGACAAATTTCCTGCATGACAGAAAAAATTACAAAAATGTCCTGCATGACAGAAAACTAGGTACCGCCTCCTATGAGCCAGGGAAAACCCTGTGTAGCCTTTTCAGCATTAACACTTTGTATGCCACTCACGGCTTTTCTCTGGTTTACGCCCCGACCGTTGAATGCCACGTCACGAGTATTCTCGTTTTTTTTTTTTTTTTTTTTATTAGCTATCTGAAATCATAATTTAGAGATCCAGGGACCGCCGGCGCTCATGTGTGAAAAAAGCGCCCCCTATCGTCTCCCAGATGGTAAATCACCCTTTTGGAATGGACTCAATGAAAGTGAATGGGAGAACGGATTTCTGACTCCACATTTTACTTCTCACTGATGCAGCCGGGGTCTACCAGAGTTCATTCTGGAGCCTCTGAGCCACGGCGAATATGGGTTATACTGTACACACGATGGATCAATACATTTATCGATTTTTTCGAATGGCGATCGGAAATTGGAATAAACCATTTGGATACCATCTGACCTCAGGTAAGGAATCTATGTTATCAGTGTTAGGATAATCAGACTCGTTTTCACGGATATATAAGCGTTTATGTGATATGGCTGTTTTGACTGTAAAAGCCATGAGGAAATAAGAGCAGCGATTATCAGCGCACGGCACGAGCGTGCGTGCGCACACATATACTATCGATCATCTAGCGTTTATTTGAAAACGATTCATAAATAGGCCGACAAATCACAACGTTCTGGAATATTCCAGTAAAAGGCGATTATCATAGCATGGGTTGTTTTTTCCCCGAAAACGGGTGATTTTCAAAATGCTATCGAACGGAAATGAAGCGATAAAAATACAATCTGCCTTGACAATGTTGACTGGAAAATGATTCTTTGATAAGCGACGGGCAGATTAGACACATTTAAAACATAGATTAGGCGATATTAACGTTAACATTGGCCGTGGATGGTGGTAGGGGTGGACGGTATGGTCTAAAATTTATATCACGGTATAATTTGAAGCATAGACGGTAACGGTATATATCACGGTATCATCGTTTTTGATAAAAAAAATTTTTTTAATTTTATATAATTTTTTTTTTTTTTATATAAAATATATATATTATATAATTAGACTTGTACTTGTATTATCTGCGAGACATCGCCACCACGCAACAAGCTCCACTGTCTGTGTGTACATTAGTAGCCTCCAGCTACGGCCAGTATTCTCCGGAGCTGCAGCTGGACCTATACTCGAGTAGCCTCGAGCTACGGCCAGGATTCACCGGCGCTGCAGCTGGGCCCTAGTATTGGTATAACGTTAAATCACATTCACAAGCCCTCAGCTCGAATACGCATCGAATCAGTGTTATAAGACATTGATATCAGGAGCTATCTGTAGCTACTGCTAGCCGGATATATAACGTTAATACAACGCCTCAGTGAATTATTTAGTTCAATGGGACATTTCGTTTTGAACGGTGAACCAACTTGCGTTAACGTGAGCTAACGGCTAACGGAGCTATCATACACGTCTACTCTCTACTAGACTTGATGGAGCGTTTGTTGATGTCAGGAGCTATCGGTAGCTGGCCGACTAGATACCGTTCGGTTAGACAATGCCTCATCATGTATTAAACTAAAAGTGAATAGTTGACTGGGTCATTTTGTAACGGTAGCTAAGCTAACGTTAGCTCAGGGAGACGTCCCGTCCCACTGTAGACCCGTGTTTACATGCGTGCGGGAGGGGCTGGCACGCCCACTGCGCGAAGCCTCCTAAATAACTTTTTCCAGTTCGCACATATCTATTATCTAGAACTAATTCTATCTATTTTTAGGGGCAAATGCCAGTGAAATAGTCGCGCTGTGGTTACATGACGTCATTGCTATTTTAGAGCTGCACTACCGGTTACACGGTATAGGCAAAATCCATACCGTAGAGCAAATTCATACCGTTTATACCGTATACCCAGGGGAGGAAATTAGGCCACTTTACTCGCCAAATGAGAGTATTTTTTACGTTTGGCGAGTGATTCATGAAGACCACTCGCCATTCTGGCGAGTTGACAGTGCCACGAGAGCACTGCACAAGACCCGCGGACATATATAATGTTTAATAAAAGTTCCCGCAGTACTGGCCAACCCGCGGACATATATAATGTTTAATAAAAGTTCCCGCAGTACTGGCCAACCCGCGGACATATATAATGTTTAATAAAAGTTCCTGCAGTACTGGCCAACCCGCGGACATATATAATGTTTAATAAAAGTTCCCGCAGTACTGGCCAACCCGCGGACATATATAATGTTTAATAAAAGTTCCTGCAGTACTGGCCAACCCGCGGAAATATAGAATGTTGAATAAAAGTCCCGTGGTACTGGCCATCAGTCAAGGAAGCACTCGCAAACAGATAACGTTAAACACAGAAGATGGAAAACAGACAGACTGAGCAACGGGGAACTGCATCCAACCCTAGTACAACTCTCGAGTCCAAGGCAAGGACACATTTAAATTACAGAGGTGTATGTTAGTCTATTGCGCACCGGACTACGACGTAAGGTTAGACATTTTATTTCATGCTCAAAAGCCCCTGGCTTGCACATCGCAGTCACGAAAGGGGCTAGATCAACCAGTGCACAACAGCAGACCAACCCAACTGACGTTACCGCAACACTCGACGGTACTTCACAGCACTGTCGTAAGGCCACCGTGCCGTCTTAAAGGCACAGTGAACACTCGGATGCATACACAACATTGACGTGGCTTGACAACCGAGGTTCAAAGTTAACTTGATTGACTGATTGAAAACTTTATTAACAGATTGCAGAATGGGTACAATACAGTACGGCTCAATACACACAATTGTTAAGGGGATGCAGACCAGAGAAAGACTTTCGTCTTGTTTACATCAGGGTCCCCCATTTTCAATTCATCATAACATATGACATACACGACATACAGATAGACAGTACTGCTACATCTATACATTTCACATCTATCTATCTATACACTTCACAACATACTTCGGTTTTTTTCTTTCACTGCCCAACCCAGTCCAACCCAGCATCTTTCACTGCCCAGTTCAGCCCAACCCAGTCCAGAATAGATCCCTCTTTCATGTTAATATGTGTTATGCTAATATTGTGAAGAGTAGAGACTGTTATTAATGTTTTATGCTAATAAATATTTTAAAGAGTAGAGACACGGTGTGATTATTACTATGATTGAAAATCAATTTAGACGAAGACATACAAAGAAGTAATTATCACAATTAGCGATTTTTTTTGGCTGGTAAAAAATCAGTTTGTCTGGTAAAAAAAATCAGATACTCGCCAGTTGGCTGGTAAGCCAAAAAGTTAGTTTCCTCCCCTGCGTATACCGTTTATACCGTCCACCCCTAGATGGTGGCATTCAAGGGGGTAAAAAGGAAAACACGGCTGGCGCTCAAAGTGTTAAGTTATATAAGTGATACTGATTAGGATCTGATGGAGTCACAACAACAACAACAACAACAACAAAATGCAGAAAATAATTTCCTAAGAAATTATTTCCTTATTTGTTTGAATGACAAAGTTAAAGCAATAAAGTGTAAATAAAAAATAAAAATAAATATGTTATCACAAAGGTAATCTCCCAAATATCAAAATCTGTATAAAACTTAAATATATATAGTTTTGACCAGACAGACACTGGGGCCTGTTCATGGAGAGAAAACCAGCCCCTCTATGACTCCCTGCAGGATGGAGCTCCCATCACGTTCTCCCTCGTTACTGACCATCTGACACCTGGAGAAGCAGGAGCGGTCTGTGTGCTCTCTCTCTCTCTCCCCCCCCCCCCTCTCCCCCTCTCCCCCTCTCCCCCTCTCCCCCTCTCCCCCTCTCCCCCTCTCCCTCTCTCCCTCTCTCTCTCTCTCTCTCTCTCTCTCTCTCTCTCTCTCTCTCTCTCTCTCTCTCTCTCTCTCTCTCTCTCTCTCTTCTCTCTCTCTCTTTCTCTCTCTCTCTCTATATCTCTCTGCCCTGTAATGGAATGCATCAATAAGTGATGAAGTTACTCAGAAGCCATGACATCAAAAGAGTTCATTTTTAGCCCCAGTGGGGGTTGGGGGTGGGGACATGCGTGCAAGCCAAAGCAGCCTCTAACCTCTCCCTTGTAAGCAGGTGTGAGAGCATCCAGTTAATAGTTGGGTCAATAACCAAAATTCTTTGACCATTCTTTGTCAGATGGCCAAATCCAAAATACCTGCTGACGCCATCTTGAAAAATTTACTTTTGATCCAGAGTATAAATACACTTTTTTGTGTAAGTCAACCATGACGATTCCAATTCTG
Organism: Notolepis coatsorum; assembly: GCF_963971535.1. Classification (NCBI taxonomy): domain Eukaryota; kingdom Metazoa; phylum Chordata; class Actinopteri; order Aulopiformes; family Paralepididae; genus Notolepis; species Notolepis coatsorum. Next base: position 59,278 of record NW_028169057.1, on the reverse strand, counting down.
ACATCAGTTTGACTCTATGACATAAATTTGACCCAGAAATCCAAGATGGCCACCATCTAGTAGAGCGAAAATATAACTTTTAACACTTTGATTGCCTAAGGCTAAATTCATGATATACCATCCCTTGCCAGCTCTATTTGTCTATGGAGAAGTTCCCCTTCTTTGCAGGGCTATAACTTTTTAAATTCTATTGCTAAATTGCCATTATTAGGGCCCATTCAATGTCCTATATGTATTGTTCAGGGTGTATGAACGTTAAACTTTTTCATTCACATATTCATACTAAAATATGATCTAAAGTATAAGTATGTTTTCATCTCTTTCTGCAGCTTTCTCCAGAACGTGATTTATAGCCCCAAATGCATTATATTGATGATCAAATACAGTTTGATAGCAATCGGCGCGATATAAAAAAAATCCAACTGGACGGATTTCTGGAAGTTACTACACGTCATCTGATGTTGACCGGATGGGCGAGGGGGCGTTTATAATTCCGTGGGCAGCGTTATACCATTCATCTAATGTGGGTCAAATGTTCATCATAGCAGTTAGTGTCGAACACGGTAATATTACACGCTAAAACTCACCCCAGTCTCCGCGGGCCGTTGGGCGATCAGCGTGGGGTAGACAGTTTTCCATTATGGGATGTCGAAATACCCGGTCCATTTCCAGGTTAATACTATATACGTCCAAATCATGTTGTTTATCGAGTTATTTGCAACCGATCGATGTCCAGTGTATCAAGATGGAGTCCCGGGACCTATAGCGAGTGCCCGGAAGTAATATGGGTGATCAGCACTTCATCCACATAACTTCCTGTTTGGCGCTTCTGCTGATCGGCCACCAGATGGCGCTCTTGAACCGCTAGAGGATTGAGAGGAGCTCAGAACTGTGTGTGAAGGCTGCGGATGGAAAATATGATTCCGATCACAGATTTTTTTAAATATTGATATTAAAGACGAGTTACGGCGTCCTCTGCAACTTGAGCATGGCGGGGAAGGACGCCTAAACACGTTTTCGGCACTTAAAGTGTTAATGTCAAAACCAATTTTACCATGGTACTGCTGTACTTTAAACAAACTACCTGCAGATACATGCAGTGAACACATGCACACACGGCGACAGCAGAACCACAGTATACAAGAAAATTGTGAAATAGAGCAATAGATAGAACCACTGCAAGCGCATGGACACAGGGTGAGATACGAGACAACAGCCCAGGGCCGCACGCCCCGTGGGGGCAGGAGGAGCCACTCAGCAGGTTAAGCACTGCAGGCCTGACAGAAGGCGACACGAAGCTGTTCCACGGGACCGGCCGAGACAGAGACGGAGGCCAAAAGGTTCTCCCATGTCTGCAGAAAAGCAGACATGGGAGAAAATAGACATCCTAACTAAACTAGACAGATTAATCTAATGGTCAGTCCCCGACCAGGTGAGATCAAGGTAGGTTGAAGGAGAGAGAGAAAAGATGGGTCTTAAGCAGGGATTTAAAAGCTTCGACAGAGCAGGTGCCCCTGACGACGGCAGGTAATTTGTTCCAGAGGTAGGGAGCGCGGTAGCGATCGGACTGATAGTGACATGTTTAAAGTGGTTCCATTGTTAACCTGTTCAAGTTACAGCTATTTAAGAGAGCGTATTTTGAAGTCTAATTAGTTATCTTGTCATACTGTACATTCATAAATTATTTTGCTGAGATCCTTATGAAGGTAGTTTGTTTAAAGTACAGCAGTACCATGGTAAAATTGGTTTTGACATTAAAAGTTACATTTTCGCTCTACTAGGTGGTGGCCATCTTGGATTTCTGGGTCAAATTGATGTCATAGAGTCAAACTGATGTCAGAATTGGAATCGTCATGGTTGACTTACACAAAAAAGTGTATTCATACATGATTCTAGGTGCTCTGGATCAAAAGTTAATTTTTCAAGATGGCGTCAGCGGGTATTTTGGATTTGGCCATCTGACAAAAAATGCCGGGAGAGAGAAAGAGAGAGAGAGAGAGAGAGAGAGAGAGAGAGAGAGAGAGAGAGAGAGAGAGAGAGAGAGAGAGAGAGAGAGAGAGAGAGAGAGAGAGAGCAAGAGATAGAGAAACAGAGAGACAGAGCCAGAGACAGAGACAAATAAATAAAATGTATCCACAGTTTATCCATCTCCCTGATCATCAAAAGCTGTTATATGTGGGGAGAAAAGTCAGTGTACAGTATTAGCTGCAAAATATATAGATTGTTGTCATACATGTTTCTGGGTGGCTACATCTGTAAAATGATTACCTGATTGAATTGAATTGAATTATTTTGTCATTTAATGAGTTTCTGTTGATTCTTTTACTGTTATTGCTAATGTTGTGGTATTTTTGATTGTTTATACAGGTGCAGCTCAATAAATTAGAATATCGTGGAAAAGTCTATATATTTAGCTGTATTGATGCAGTCATTTGTGCAAAAGGAGCCCCAACCAAGTACTGAGTTGAACATGAACATACTTTTCAGAAGGCCGACATTTCTATATACAAAAGAAAAATACATCTATTTATGTTTTTGATTGGTGATACAGAATTTTGGGCTTTCATGAGCTTTAAGACATAATCATCCAAATTAAAACAAATAAAGGCTTGAAATATTTCACTTTGTGTGTAATGAATCTATATTCTATGAGAGTTTCCCTTTTTGAATTGAATTACTGAAATAAAATAACTTTTCCACGATATTCTAATTTATCGAGCTGCTTTGGCAATAAGTATGTTGATATTTCATGCCAATAAAGCCTATTTTGAATTGAATTGAAAAATGTACAGAGAGAGAGACAGAGACAGATCGAGAGAGGAGGGCAGATAGAAACACAGAGAGACAGAGAGAGAGAGACAGAGAGAGAGAAACAGAGAGAGAGACAGAGTGAGGGGGGGGCAGAGAGATAGACACATCGAGAGAGAGAGAGAGATAGAGAGAGAGAGAGAGAGAGAGAGAAAGAGAGAGAGAGAGAGAGCGAGAGAGAGAGACAGAGACAGAGACAAATAAATAAAATGTAGTTTAGTTTGGATGTCTATTTTCCCCCATGTCTGCTTTTTTGCAGCACCACAAACATGGGAACTCTCTAACTCCCGCCCCCCTCCCCCCTCCCTCCCCCATCTCTCTTAGTGCGTGTCTCCTAGTGCTGACTAAAGTGATGGATGCCTCGGGGTCTTGGCCACGATTGCAGTGACTGCTCTACATGCACCACCGAGGCCATGGATCAGCTACTTACCTTCGTCTGTCCGTGGTCTTGTCAACTGGCCTGTCAACGCGGTTTCATTGCTGTGTTAAGTACTTCTATTCTATTCACATAATATGCTTACTTCATATATCTACTCTATTCACATATATGCTTACCACTTGTATCTATTGCACGCGAGCTGTCTAACGCCTGTCCCATTCAGTTCAGTTCAGTTCAGAGTTTTTATTTGCCACATGGAATCATACAATCATAGTTTCTTCATTACACAATCATAAATAGTCATTCCATGGACAAAAGGAGCAGGAAGAAGAATACATCTTATAGTTACCTGCCCCTTATTCCTAAACTAACATGTATTTACTTAATGGTCTCCCTGTCTCCCTGTGAGTTGCTGTCCTGTAGTGCTGACCGGAGTGTCGGACGTCCCGTGATGAAGGCCGGGAGGATGCGACCCTCTCTGCGTGCCCTCCTGTCTCCCTGTCTCCAGCGGTCTAGTAGTGGTGACCGGAGTGCTGGACGTCCCGCGATGATGTCGGGGAGGTTGCGACCCTCTCTGCGCCGCCCCCTATCTCCCTGTCTCCGGCTGTCTCGGAGCAATGACCGGAGTGTTGCATGTCCCGTGATTAAGACGGGGAGGACGCGACCCTCTTTGCGCCGCCCCTGTGCCTCAAATAGATTCGCTATCAGCTCTATCTTTAATCTTTCAAAATGTTCAGTTGCTATCGCTATCAGCTCTATCTTTAATCTTTCAAAATGTTCAGTTGCTATTGCATGCACTCATCTGTGTTTCACTACACACTTGAGTGCATGCTTACCAACTGTTAGTCTGCAACACTACTAGACATCTAAGAAGGGAGATCCCCCCTTGAATGGCCCTTCTAAGGTTTCTCTCCTCCACACTGCCTGTGGAGCATTTTTCCCTATTGTTAGGTTTTAGTGAGTTTTTCCTTACCTTCGCGTGGGGTATGTCTGGGAGTGCTTGCATTCTTTCATTTATTTGCATTTATTTTAAATTTGTTGGACCTTATGGTGTTCTTGTTCTGTTCTTGACTTATTGTTATGTTTCTTCTTGACTTGTTTAAAGAAGACGTGTACGGCCCATGGGGACATTAACGTGTGTTGTCGGGCCTTACAAATAAATTTGATTTGATTTGATTTGATTTGATCCACAGTTTATCCATCTCCCTGATCATCAAAAGCTGTTATATGTGGAGAGAAAAGTCAGTGTACAGTATTAGCTGCAAAATATATTCAGATCCACCACTGGAAATGAAGATCCCTTCTACCGTCATTCCAACAGCCTCTACCGCCCCGCTAACGCCCTCGTCAAATGATTTTATTAGGGTGGGTGCGGCTTCTGTTTTGTGCCGCCAGGAGGCGCAAAGTCAAGTTGGAATTATATCCATCCAGCGCACCGCTGTGTGTGTGTGTGTGTGTGCACACACTACAGACATGGACATATTATTTTGCAATGTAATGCTTTTCTGTTGATTATTTGACTGTCATTGGTAGAGTAATGGTGTGGTATTTTCGATTAACGTGCGTTTTTTATGGATAATCAGCAGAGATGTACAGTATTATTCTTTACATTGAGACAACCCAACATGCTAGCCCCGAAGACCCGCCCCTACTCTGCCTCTGATTCGCAGACTGTGGCTCTAGTTAGGCTCTGGTTGGGGGAAATGTAACTGGACCGTCGATTATTGTGATCAGGCTCTCCTGGATTTCAGCTGTTGCTGTACTGAATTTACTGGTAAGTTAACTTAGGTTTAACGTTAGTTTGTTTACTGCAGTTATGTCAGAACGACAATCAACTAAGGTAACGTTACAGTAGCAACTGCTCAAATAAAGCTGTATCCACATTGCTGTCAAGTTAACGTTATGGTCCCTCGAAAATTGAATGCGACCTCAAAGCTTTTCAATACTGGCCGCGTAACATTAGCTAACGTTCATTTAGCAGGATGTAATGTGTAACGTTTAATCAACGTGAAATGGCCCTGAATACATCAAATAATGTATTTCCCAGCTGCTAAATATTGTAAGTGTATGACCAAAAATATATATCACTATGAATTGAAAATGGGGGACCCTGATGTAAACAAGACGAAATTCTTTCTCTGGTCTGCATCCCCTTAACAATTGTGTGTATTGAGCTGTACTGTATTGTACCCATTCTGCAATCTGTTAATGACATTTACATATCTGTAGATACTACGTATATCTATATCTGTACATCCCTTACCTACTCTTACTAGTTACGCTGCTGGCCAGTATGACCACTACCATAGTGTCTTTATACCTGTATCACTGTACATAATGATACTACAACTCTGTACACTACATACTGATTAGCATTATTACTCAGTAGTACTGATTTATAAATATATTTTAAACAATATAATGAATTAAAGTTTTGTTTTATTTGTCACATATAAGGTACATGTACATTACAGTGAAACACTTGGTTCTGTATGAGCTTACTGAGATTGTGCTTCATACATTTTAAAAAATTTCTTTTTTTTGCATGACTGACGACACCACCGTGGTGGGCTGCATCTCAAAAGGCGACGAGACCGCGTACCGCGATGAAGTAGAGCAGCTGTCAGCCCTGTGCAAAAATAACAACCTGCAGCTGAATACAGTAAGCTAAAGACCCAGGAGATGATCGTGGACTACAGGAGGAAGAAGACCGACATACAGCCCCTGTACATCGACGGGGGATGCGTGGAGGATGACCTGACCTGGAGTACCAACACCAAGGCGATTGTGAAAAAGGCACAGCAGAGACTCTACTTCCTGAGAATACTGAGAAATTACCACCTCAGATAAGACCTGCTTGTGTCTTTTTACCGCTGCTCCGTGGAAAGCATCCTCACCTACTGCATCAACGTGTGGTTCCTCAGCTGCACAGCCGCAGAGAGGAAGGCGCTCCAGAGGGTCGTCAACTCGGCCCAGAAAATGATACATTTTCACTCTGGGTGTATTATTATTGTCCCAACATTTGATAAATTAAGAACAGACTAACCTTGGGAAAGTTGTACGCGTATCATTTTGTGATATTTGAAGTGTGGTTTAAAAAAAATTAAGTACACATTTCCTTGGTGTACGTAGCGTATATGTTGTATCATATCAGGGCCGCTGTTCATAACATCTGTCTGTCTTTTGCACCGTGTGAGATGTCCTCTGTCATGCTGTGTCGTCCTGTTAGAACGGGGATTGTTGCGTGTCAAATAAAAATAAAGCGATAAAGCATTACAAAGTCAACAAGGTCACGCTCCCGTCTGTACGTGCTGACAGACGCTCGCTGCGGACGCTGTGTGCACCGAGTGTGTTTAAGTGAGCCTCCGTCAGGACGCTGTGTGCACCGCAGAGTGTGTTTAAGTGAGCCTCCGTCAGGACGCTGTGTGCACCGCAGAGTGTGTTTAAGTGAGCCTCCGTCAGGACGCTGTGTGCACCGCAGAGTGTGTTTAAGTGAGCCTCCGTCAGGACGCTGTGTGCACCGCAGAGTGTGTTTAAGTGAGCCTCCGTCAGGACGCTGTGTGCACCGCAGAGTGTGTTTAAGTGAGCCTCCGTCAGGACGCTGTGTGCACCGCAGAGTGTGTTTAAGTGAGCCTCCGTCAGGACGCTGTGTGCACCGCAGAGTGTGTTTAAGTGAGCCTCCGTCAGGACGCTGTGTGCACCGCAGAGTGTGTTTAAGTGAGCCTCCGTCAGGACGCTGTGAGCCTCCGTCAGGCGGCTTAAGTGAGCCTCCGTCAGGCGGAATAGGAGCTCCACATCGCTGTGAAGGGAGAGTGCGCTGCGTTTACAACATGAATGAAGTTTATTTTTCTGTCTTGTTTACAGACAAATCAAACACACCTGTGTGGACTTGCAAAAAAAATAAAAAAAATAATAGAAAATCACAAATGTACATTCAAGGCAAGCTCACACACAACATCCAAAATCAACAACCGAAAAAAAGGCTGATGAAGCACATGCTTATTTTTGCCTATCCTTTACAAATTCTTAAAAACGAAATATATTTTAATATAAGAAAGAAAAACTTAAAATATACTGCAAGATATAATTGTTTTAAAGAAAAAAACAAATGTTTGATGTTTTACTCATAACTGTACTCCTGAATAATTTTATCATTTAAGGCTGTTTTTAAATCTCCCCTGAGAAGTACACAACTTCAACCCGTCACTAAGGCTATTCCATAATTTAACTTATAATATATAATAATTTAACACAACACAAGACGAAATGAGAGCAACACGGCGTGCGGCACGATAATCGTTTCATCTCCATTATCGTGTCTTCGTGATTGTGGGAAAGGCAACATTTTTATTCTTACAGCCCCTGGTACGTACCGCAGCTCGCTGGGGTACCGGGACACAACCCAGAGACACCTGCGCTACGGTTTCAAACCAGACTGTTACCTGCTTCCTGTTGGCCTGTCATCCACACTGACTGGAAGACGCCTGTAACTACTTTAATGACAGCAGACACAACAGACACTTTACTGGTAGGTACTGTAGACCTCACAGACAGACACCCGCCTATTGTCGCCACCGCTCATCAATCATATAATCCTGAGAGGCAGAGAGAGAGAGAGAGAGAGAGAGAGAGAGAGAGAGAGAGAGAGAGAGAGAGAGAGAGAGAGAGAGAGAGAGAGAGAGAGAGAGAGAGAGAGAGAGAGAGAGAGAGAGAGAGAGAGAGAGAGAGAGAGAGAGAGAGAGCAAGCCATCTGTCATTCCTTAATTGACAAGTGTACATCTGGGCTGACAGGGCTACTGACCACAGTGCCTTATAACACACACACACACACACACACACACACACACACACACACACACACACACACACACACACACACACACTCACACACACACACACACACACACACACACACACACTCACACAGGCACACGCAAACAAACAAACACACACACACACAAACATAATGTGTCCCTGTGCCATATATACACATACAGAATACACACAAACACATGCAGACAGACACACACACACACACACACACACGCTCACACCAGGGGCGGATTTAGGATTGTAGGAGATCCGGGGCTTAGCCCAGATGGGCCCCCCTTCTTTTTTTTTCTTTTTTTTTTCTTAAATTTTTTTTTTTTTTTTTTTCTTATTATTTTTTTTGGTCAGGCAAGGGGTGGTTTGGAGGGGGTCAGACACGACCCCCTCCACGACAGATTTTTTTTGAATTTAATGAACCTGTGCAATTTCCTGCAATATAGAGCCTTCAATCTTGACCAATAAAGCTGCTCTTTTCACTATAAAACTCTATCATATTTTTCATATAATCAAAAAGTGGTGGAGCAAGATCATACCTTTGCTCCACCAAGTTCAATAGTGGGAGAGCAGAGATGCTCCGAATGCTCTTATGGCCAGGCGTCTATGATCCACTGATACAAAGTAAAATAGTGCAGTGCAATAAAATAGTTAGTAAAATAGAATAAAATAATGCAATAGTGCATTGCAATAAAATAGTTATCATCGTATTTTTTCGGGAGGCCGGTAAGGAGTGCATTACAGTAGTCGAGTTGGCTTGAGATAAAGGCATGGATCTGGTTTTCAGCGTCCTTTTGATTTATAAATGGCCGTACTTTAGCTATGTTTCTAAGGTGGAAGAATGAAGTTTTTGTCAACTTGTTGATTGTGATTTAAAGCTTAGGTCTGAGTCTACCATAACACCAATACTTAACTCACTCAAATACAGTTAGCAGCTGGATAGACCACAGATGGAAATTAGCTTCTGCTAAATCTGGTGCAAACATATTTTCATGTAACAATGATGAATTGTAAAAAAAAAAAAAAAAAAAAAAAACGTATTTTTTCTTATTTTTTTTAAAATAGATTCGGGGCTTTTCAGAATACATCCGGGGCTTGAGCCCAGGTAGCCACCCCCTAGCTCCGCCCCTGGCTCACACAGGCACATGCAAACAAACAAACACATGCACACACACACACACAAGCACGCACACACACACACACACACACACACACACACACACACACACACACACACACACACACACACTCACAGGCACACGCAAACAAACAAACAAACAAACACACACACACAAACATAATGTGTCCCTGTGCCATATATACACATACAGAATACACACAAACACATGCAGTCAGACACACACACACACACACACACACACACACACACACACACACACACACACACACACACACACACACACACACACCCACACACACACACACATAATTAACTAAATAAACAATCGCTGTTGATGCTATTACAGCTTAACTGTGCAGTTCAGTCTCCCTTCTCTATTCAGCCAAACTACAGTGTACACACCACTACACACCACAAACACACCACAAACACACCACGTACACACCACAAACACACCACAAACACACCACTACACACCACAAACACACCACAAACACACCACAAACACACCACTAACACGGCACAAACACACCACTAACACACCACAAACACAACACAAACACACCACTAACACGGCACAAACACACCACTAACACACCACAAACACAACACAAACACACCACAAACACCACAAACACACCACAAACACACCACAAACACACCACGTACACACCACAAACACACCACTACACACCACAAACACACCACAAACACTACAAACACACCACAAACTACAGTGTACACACCACAAACACACCACTACACACCACAAACACACCACAAACACCACTACACACCACTACACACCACAAGCACACCACAAACTACAGTGTACACGCCACAAACACCACTACACACCACAAACACACCACAGACACACCACAAACACCACTACACATATCTACACACCACAAACACACCACAAACACCACTACACACCACTACACACCACAAACACCACTACACACCTCAAACTACAGTGTACACACCACTACACACCTGCTACAGTGTACACACCACAACACCACACAAAACTGTGTGCACACCACAAACTACAGTGTACACACCACAGACTACACTCACAAACTACAGTGTACACACCTCAAACTACAGTGTACACACCTCAAACTACAGTGTACACACCTCAAACTACAGTGTACACACCACAGACTACACTGTACACACCACAAACACACCACAAACTACAGTGTACACACCACAAACTACAGTGTACACACCACAAACACACCACAAACACACCACAAACTACAGTGTACACACCACAAACACACCACAAACACACCACAAACTACAGTGTACACACCACAAACACACCACAAACACACCACAAACTACAGTGTACACACCACAAACACACCACAAACTACAGTGTACACACCACAGACACACCACACAAACACACCACAAACTCCTTGGAACCACAGATGATCTCCCCTGTCCATCAGCAGGGGGCCTCAGGCGCCTCATACTGATCCAGGAACAGCGTCTACCACTCACCCAGACTAACGAGTCGCTCGCCGGTCTGATCCAGGAACAGCCTCTACCACTCACCCAGACTAACGAGTCGCTCGCCGGTCTGATCCAGGAACAGCCTCTACCACTCACCCAGACTAACGAGTCGCTCGCCGGTCTGATCCAGGAACAGCCTCTACCACTCACCCAGACTAACGAGTCGCTCGCGCATGCACACACACACACACAAGGACACACAAACACACACACACACACATCCAAGGACACACACAGACAGACAGACAGACACACACACACACAGAGAGAGACCGAGAAATAAAAAACACACACACACACACACACACACACACACACACACACACACACACACACACACACACACACACACACACACACACACACACACACACACACACACACACACACACACACACACACACACACACACACACACACACACACACACACACACACACACACACACACTCACACACACACACACACACACACACACACACACACTCACACAGGCACACGCAAACAAACAAACACACACACACACAAACATAATGTGTCCCTGTGCCATATATACACATACAGAATACACACAAACACATGCAGACAGACACACACACACACACACACACACGCTCACACCAGGGGCGGATTTAGGATTGTAGGAGATCCGGGGCTTAGCCCAGATGGGCCCCCCTTCTTTTTTTTTCTTTTTTTTTTCTTAAATTTTTTTTTTTTTTTTTTTTTCTTATTATTTTTTTTGGTCAGGCAAGGGGTGGTTTGGAGGGGGTCAGACACGACCCCCTCCACGACAGATTTTTTTTGAATTTAATGAACCTGTGCAATTTCCTGCAATATAGAGCCTTCAATCTTGACCAATAAAGCTGCTCTTTTTCACTGGCCTGATTTCAAGTTCATCAGGCTTCTTCCTGATTGTGTCCTGCAGCAGTGCAAAGAAACTAAAGCGCCAAGTTGTCTTAGCAGTATTGACCCGCACACACACACACCGACACACACACCGACACACACACCGACACACACACAGACACACACACACACACGCACACACACACTTAGAAGGCCCTATGTATTGGTGCAGCTTGGCTCCGGTGTCGTGCCACACCGTCTCTGCAGTATTGACCCATCATGTGACTGGCGCCAGGTCCCTCAGACAGTCCACGCCAACCTCCCCTCAGTACGCATAGCGCTATAAATACCCCCCCCTCCCCCCGCGCGGTCACATTAACGAGACGTGTCAGAAGACGAATCGACTGCCTTGTGTAATGGCTTGAACTTTCGCTGGCAAGAAAAAAAAAGAAAATTGTTTCTGCAAAGGTCGAATCATGACTTGAGCGGGACCTGAGCCTGCGTGGCATGATATAGGCAGCCTACCGGCTGAGAGGTCACGTTAAACAGACAAGAGAGGCTGCCTTTGAACTCCGGCGATAAGCAATAATGGGGCGCCGAGGGTTTCACGGTCAAAGTTCTCGGGTTAGACGCGCGCGCATCCATCTCGTAGGTGCCGCATCGTAGAACAGATTATAGGGAAAAGGTAGAACTCGCACACTATATTGCTCCCAGTTAAATTCTAATGCAGTATATTACATTGCAATGAAATGTTGCATAATGTTGTGTAGCAATATTGTGTGCGAGTTCTACCTTTTACTATGACCCGACGCTACACAAGATCAATACCATATGAAAAGAAAAGCCTGGGGGCGGCTGGGTGGCGTAGCGGACATTGCGAATCCGGCTGTCGGCGTTGCCTCCGGCTTGGGCCGGCCGTCATACTAACTCAATTGGCAGAGTCAGCGGGTGGGAAGTCGAAGGGTGGTAGTCTGGTCGTTGTGAACAGCGACTCCTACAGGTCGGTTGGGGGACGCCTGCACAGCAAAGTCAGGAAAATGGCGGGGGCAGTGTGAGCCTCCCACACGTTACTCCTCGCCCAATGAGAGTCCGCGCTGGCAGGTGAAAAGATGTGACAGGCTGCCTCCACATGTATCGTAGGGGACATGTGATGCAGGGCTTCTATCCTCCCTACAACCGGCCAGTGGGGGGCATATGCGAGCAACAATCAGGACAGGGGAGGGAGAATTGGCACGAGAGGTAAATTGGGATGGGGAGAAAAATCACAGAAAAAGGAGGAGAAAAAGTAGATAAAAAAAATAAGAAAAGCCTGATATTTCACATATTTGATCTATTTTAGACTTCAGTTGTTCTTGAAGTAGTTTTTGCAGTCCTCTTTAGTGGGATTTCTATTTCGATTCTGTGTGAAAGCAACTGTTCACATCAGGTAGATAGATAGATTATTCACCCCAAGGGTAATTCCAATGTCCAGTAGCTCACATACTCTAGCAAGGGCAGTGTACAATGTAGTACAACATAGTACGGTATTCAGTGGTATCGCTCGTTGCTCCCTGTGCACTTTCCATTCTCCATGTCAGCGGTTCTCAAACTACGGGTTGCGACCCAAAGTGGGGTCGCGGGTAGGTGACAGCGCATTGGCAAAATTTTTAAAAAAAACGTGTGCGAGCCTGCGTGACGGCCCATATGATAAATACAGATCTCGCCTCAGAGTAGAAGCGGATCTCCGCCTTTTTCTCAGCACAACGCAGCCACGTATCATGGAACTGTTCAAATGTACAAGCACACCGTTTCCATTAACCTGTTAAGCCCTATCCATATTTTCTGAAAATCCGCCTAAAAATACATACCTAAGTAAATGGAAGATTGCTCCACTTCTACAAGGTCCATTTGCATGTTCTTGGTATCTAGGGACATCTATGGATCTCATGGAATGTATTCGCAGTGTCCGAAATATTGTGTCTGTTACTAGGCTTGAGTAAATTGTGATGAAACAAAGGAGAATATAAATTATGATTTTTCTTAGCATATTTGACAGTGAATAACACCATGCTAAAAATCACCAGACTTGGGAAACTGCCACTGAGCTTGTTCAGCACCTTTTTGAGATCATGTGTACAAATCTAAGCAAATGAATAAAGGGAAGATGATTAAACAGAAGGTTTTGTAGATACAGTACTGAATTCTGCCATCCGGACCAATGCAATTTGAAATATTATTATATAATATAGAATATCAGGCCTATAAATTACCTTATTATAGCCAACTCACACATCTATGGATTGGGCCAAATCTCCTCTTTCAAATGGCAGAGTTCAATTTGGATTTAGTATCACCAAGCGTGCACTGAAGAACCATGAATGAAATCTACTGTATGTACAGTTCCATTATAATAATGGATATGGCTCTGCCATTTTGAATCAATTTGCAACATGTCCGTTTGTTGCTAAATGTTCACAGAAGGTAGGCACACTAACTGCGCTCCAATCTATGCCAATAACATCAGTTTTGTGGTAGAGAATCCCGAGAAATAAGAGAGATACGGAGAAAAATGCAGAGTTTTGTAAGGTGAGAGGTTGTTGAGAGGAGAGGTGAAGGCGAGAAGGTGTTCATTGTGTACTGGACCCTAGACTTTGAACTGTGACGAGTCTGAACACCACCAGGCTCGTCACAATATATATACAGTGTACAGAGTACAGAACCTAAGCAAAACAGAATTGCTCCACCTGCCGGCCAAATCCTCCCCCCTGACCGACCTTTCCATCACAGTCGAGAATGCAGCTGTGACCGCGTCCCCGACTGCCAAGAACCTTTGTGTTGTCCTCGATGACCAGTTGAACTTCTCTGCTCACATCGCAGCGGCAACCAGAACCTGCAGATTCCTCCTGAGCAACGTCAGAAGGATCCGCCCCTTCCTGACAAAAGAAGCCACCCAACTCCTCGTCCAATCAACAGTCATCTCCCGCCTCGACTACTGCAACGCACTGCTTGCTGGCCTCCCGGCCACTGCCATCAAGCCTCTTCAACTCATTCAGAACGCAGCGGCCCGCCTGATCTCAAACCTACCAAAGTCAGCCCATGTCACCCCACTTCTTAGGGACCTGCACTGTCTCCCCATTGCCATACGAATCTGCTTCAAGGCCCTCAACCTGGCATACCGTGCGGCAAAGGGACTGTAACTGAGGGGTACAATTCCCTGACTGTATTGAGAGTATGGTATTATTAAACCACTACTTAGTTATGTACTTTAATTACTGGCCATACAGTACATGAATATATATGGTGAACACCCACACAAGAATACGGCAATGACACATAAAGTTCTATTTAGAGGATATTTATTATTATCAGAGCAAGCAACGTTAGGTTACAGATTGAGAATTATACTCGCGCTTGTAAGGCGAAGAACACACGTAAAGTAGGTCAAGAGCGTAAGTCAATGAGAATAGTAAGATGGGTCTAAACTGACGCCACCTGTAGCATAGCAATTACATAAGGCACACTAGTACCAGCTGGAGACACTGGGGGGTTCCCTCCGGGTGTAAGGCCGGCAGGGTAGAGGAATGTTCGGGTGCAAAGTCTGGGTCAACGAGGAATAAAGAAGCTCCAGCTACGGGAGCCAGTGCAGTACTCCCTTGATCCGTAGACAAAGCAACAGCTATAATCCAGTATGCTCGACAGCATGGATGAAAGCTAGCCAGCCTCCTCCTAGAGGCGGGCTCGAGGGTGGTCCTCACTGGGGGTAGATCCCACACGATAGTGGGGTAGACGGTTCTCTGCTCCAGCAGTCATGGTACCAAAGCAATATAATCCAACCAGAAAAGGTTCTGCAGTCGCCGGTGTAGATTCTCCTGTGCACTGTACTTCACATTAAACTAGGTTGAACTTGACGGTACTTCACTAAACTCTGACACTTTTACTATCCTATTCGCACATGTTCTAAGTGCTCTATTTAGACGCAAGGTTGCTCACTTCACTTGGTCGTTGACTCGTGGTGAAGGCTTTACTAGTAATGAACGAATTGCTGCTGTTTCCACCTGCGCCGTATTTATACGTAAGGTGAATTATCTAGTGCCAACCTCAGTTCTGTCTCGTATTACTGCGCAAACCTGGACATGTTGAGACATGCCTTGGCGTTGCCTTTGAACTTGCCGTTGGGGGTATGGTCGTTGGCGCCTAGGGGTCGCTGTCCAATAGGAGAGCGAATATTATGGTCTGGTTTGTACCCAGGTAAAGGGATATTCCGTGTATATATACAAAGAATATACACAAATATTATACAAGGGATCTCAAGCAATAAATATATATATTCGGTTTAATCTGACCCTTTGTAACAGGGACCCTCTCCTCCGGTTAAGGGTCACTAACTACACACCCTCAAGACCCCTACGCTCTCCATCTTCTGGCCATCTCAGACCCACTCCTATCCAAGCTCCGGGAGGGTCATCAAGGAGAAGTCACCTTTTCTCAGTCCTCGCCCCACAATGGTGGAATGAACTGCCCACCCCAGTTAGGACAGCCGAAACCCGTCCAATATTTTGCCGTCGACTAAAGACGCACTTGTTTGTTTGTTTGTTTGTTTGTTTGTTTGTTTGTTTATTAACACAGTTAAACAGAAGTAAAAACAATACATAATAAGTTATAACGATTGTGAAGGAGAAGTTAGAAGCCTAGAGGCTTATCAAGAACTTCCCCTGTTTTATAAAATCAAAACATACAAAAATACAAAAATACGCATATTATAAAATACCAGAATACATTAAAAAGATCTGTGTTAATACAAACATACATACACACAGTACATACATGCATATACTGTGTACATAATAATATATAACAACCGACCCACCTGCCTACAAACCTACCCACCCACATAACCAAATGCATACCTACATCTATGACCTATTATCTATCTACTACTTCAACCATTATCTGAAATTTAAAGAAATTATATAAAAAAACTAACCTTACTGTTTGTTTGTTTGTTTGTTTGTTTATTTACACATATAAAAACAGTTACATATATAATACAATATAGTCCACAAGGGATGTGTAGGAGAATTGCCTAAAAACCCTCAAGGGGCTTGCATGTGGCATTCACCAGGAAGCAAAATTACATTATATCTAAGCTACACTGTAGCACTCAACACTTTGATGAACATTGTTACTCAGCTGATGGAGTTGTGCCCTTCCTGATGACTTGTTGTACAGAACTTGTAAGTCGCTTTGGATAAAATCGTCAGCTAAATGACTAAATGTAAATATAAATGTAAATGTACAGTGTGGATATATATGCAGATCTATACAGTGTGTACAGTGTGTACAGTGCACAGTGTGGATATACAGCAGATATATACAGATGATAGCAGTGTTGTCTGAGATATTCTGCATAATGGCAAGACTCTGAGTCGTACTTGGAGTATATTGTGAACTGGAGGTGAGAGAGAAAGAGAGCAGTCCCCTGTAGGTCCCCTGAGCTTCTCACCACAAATTCAATTGTCATCATGTATCATTCATGACTGCAGGCGACACAGTGTCTCTAGAGGGTCTAAACCATAGATATATAAACACTAGATGGCTCAAGGCGGAGTCTCCTGCGTAGTTCACCGGCGGCCATCTTGCTTGACACATTGACAGTGTTGTGAAGAAGGCACGGCAACGCCTCTACTTCCTCAGGAGCCTAAGGAAGTTCCAAGTCAGTCAGAAGATCCTTAAGAACTTCTACTCATGCACAATAGAGAGCATCCTGACTGGCAATATCCCCTCCTGGTTTGGGAACAGCACCGCGCAAGACCGTAGCAGACTACAAAGAGTGGCCCGCTCAGCCGAACGCACAATTGGAGGGGGGCTTCCCACTCTCCAAGACATTTACAACAAGCGGTGCATGGGTAAGGCTAAGAGAATAATCAAAGACTCCAGCCACCCAAACAACTGCCTCTTTGAACTGCTGCGGTCAGGCAAGCGATACCGGAGTCTCATGGCAAGCACAGAGAGACTCAGAAGAAGCTTCTATCCTCAGGCCATCAGAATGCTAAATGACAATAACACTATGTAACAACCATCAAATGCACTCACAGCACACACATCCACATGCACACACTCACTTTAAACAAACAACTCACTGCAGCACCCACTTTACCCACTTTAGAACACCTAAACACACTTTATATTTATTGGCAAAGAATTTGCACTACAACCCATACCTCATTACACCTTACTGTAAATTGTACCTAAATTGTACCTCATCCCATTTCTGCATTATACTGTATAGTATATAGTATATTGTATTGTAACTCAGTCACTTTTCTACTCTGCATTGTACATTGTATATATGTATATATTGAACATCTACGTGACTTCTATTTTATACTTACTATACTTTTTATACTTATCTATTTTTATCTAGCACAATCTCTGGAGCAAAACAGAAAGAAGCATTTTATATAAAAGTATTCTGTACTTCTGTATGACAACTAATAAAGAAACTTGAAACTTGAACTTGAACTTGAGTGGACTACTGCTTTAAGGTGATGATCTGCACAAACAAAAATACTCTTAACTCGCTGACGGATCTTGACGGATTTACAAACGGTTTGGTTTATTACAAACGTTATTAACGTGGCTATGATTCTTGCGTGGAAGAATTCTTTTTATAATTTTTTTTTTTTTTCATATCAAAGTCCATTATAATCGGGGTCAGTGATCGAGCCAGTGTGTTTGGGGTGCTGTTGCCATGCAAATAGGTCCCGTTTGGGCAGATTTGGGCAGAGTGACACCATTTTTGGATGTGCTCGTCACTGAGACCTACCACTACCATCACCGGAAGTATCAGTCCGCAAGTCTTACAGGGAGTATATAACCCTCCCGAAACAGCGCTCATGTTTTTTGATCATGAAATTTCTCTTGCCCGGGATTAGGAGCTTGTGCGCTCATTTCGAAATGACTGTGTAAGTACTGTTTATACTAATTTGTTGGCCTTATTATAGCATTCGTTAACGTTTATGACCGTCTATAGTGTTTGTGAGATGTTTTTCCAGAGATTTTGGTCATATTTTCCATTCAAAAAGCTTGTTTCAAAGGTACCGATGTGAAGTAAAGCAATCACCCAGAAAAACGTGCTTTATGTCGTGTGAACGTGAACACACGTTGCCCAGCTGCGGGCTAACGTTGGCTAACGTGAACACACAATTGACATGTTTATTTTGCAAATGCAATGTTGTCAAATAGCCACATTGCTGTATTTAGTGTATTCATTAGTGGGTCATATTATATATATATATATATATATATATATATATATATATATATATATATATATATATATATATATATATATATATATATATTTCATTTTATCAACCTAGAATTGACGATGAGTGTGTCCATGGCCTAGCTGCTTGACGCTAGCTGCGGGCTAACGTGAACACACAATTGACATATTTATTTCGCAAATGCAATGTTTTCAAATTGCTGTATTTAGTGTATTCATTAGTGGGTCAGATTCTATATATTCAGAAAAAATAAATAACGCACATCCTCCGTTCCTTGGTGCTGAGCCAAACTGTAGAAACAGTAGCACATAAAACAAAGCGGGGCTTGCAACTCACTTTTGATGCTCCAAGGTGTTTTAATTGACAAATAATAGCAGCAGATACAACGTGTCGACCCTTCCGGTCTTTTTCAAGTATAAACACAACACAAAATGACATCTTTTTATACAGGAAATGAAATAGATTAGCTATCAGCCCCACCTGGTGATCAGGGGCGGTCCCAAGACTTGCATGATTTTTTTTATACATTTTATACATGATTTAGTAACAATTTATCTTTTCCATTTGACATTTTTTAGAAAGAGATTTTTTTGAGAAATGTATATATATTACATATATTAAACACAGTATTAGACATCATTTAAAGATAGGCAGCAGTTAAATCTTTAAATGATGTCTAATACTGTGTTTAATATATGTAATATATATATATATATATTTCTCAAAAAAATCTCCTTCTCCACCCACGCAAGATGGCCGCCATGTGGCAACGTCGGTCTCCGTTGGCCAGCAGCACGGGTGAGTCATCTAGTGATATATATATCTATGGTCTAAACTCCCAGGATATTGAACAGGCCAGTTCTGGTTACCACACGTTTAATTAAAGTGGCACTTCACCAAAAAAAACAATGCTGATTTATTTTGCACATAATCTCACACGTCCAAAACATCTAAAACAGTTTTGCACATAAATGAGTTTGAATGTTGTCACCAGCGGGGACATTGAATCCTTTGTGTTGTGTTAATTACACCGCAGTGAAACAATAAGGTAGCAGTCCCTATAAGACATGGTTAACCGTTCTGTAGTGTGGTAGTGAAAGGGTTAAGGGACCACTTACTGAAAACATGTACATAGATATTTTCAACGAACCAGCCGAGGCACCTGCTTGTCATGACCTGCTCCGATACACAGACTGTGACAAACGTTGATTTACCAGAAGAAATTCAGACACGATTGTCTCATGTATGTAAACTGTTATGGAAAATATTAAAGGACCAAAGTTGAGCCGTTGTGTAAATCATTCTGAGTCGAGTTATTAAAAAATAGAAAGCATAGTTTAATTATTTCTCTGTGGCCACAGTAGAAGGTTCAGTTTACAATCAGAGACTTTTGATTGATTGATTGATTGAAAACTTTATTAACAGATTGCAGAATGGGTACAACACAGTACAGCTCAATACACACAATTGTTAAGGGGATGCAGACCAGAGAAAGACTTTCGTCTTGTTTACATCATGTTCACACACACAAGAGTCTGACCAGCAAAGTGACAAAGAGGTCTGGTCAGAACGTACATTATACACACTTGCAAGACGTAACATTATACATCAGATATGATGATGAAAAGTAAATTAAAATGGTTCCCAGTTAGGGGAAGTAATAACACCACCTTGCTTTGGCTGGCTAGGAGGAGAAAATATAACCTTGAAGTCCCTTCAAGAGACACACACACACTGTAGTAGTTGTCTGAGCGTATTAAACCAGTCAAGTTGTACAATGATAGAATATGTATGATATCTCAACACAGATCTATAATGACATGATAATATTTCTACGACAAATCCCAAGATTTCTCCACACTACAGTATATTGAACAATGATGATATTGAACGATAATGATTTCAATATAAAGCATGTGAACTCAGTAGGTGGAATGCACCAAGGACACAGCTCCACTGGAAGAGTGGGTGGAGAGGAGAGAATCTTTGGAAACAGACCCAACAGTAGCTTTGAGATGAAATCACTGCATTATGCTAACTGGTAAGGAGTGAACGACTGGATAAATGGCTGCATTTATATTGCATGTTTATCGAAAGTGCTTTATAATTTGTTCCTCACATTGTACCCATTCACTCACACATTCACACACCGACGACGGAGGCGACCATGCAATGTGCCAACCTGAACATAAGGAGCAATTAGGGGTTAAGTGTCTTGCTCAAGGACACTTCGACACGCTGCCCGGGAGGATCGGGAACCTCCGGATTACCAAACGACTGCTCTACCTCCTGAGCCACTGTCGCCCCCTACTGTATAACCCCTGCAAAGTTCAATACTGTGTTTTGGGTGTTTGTTTTTCTCTTGCTGCGTCCTAATGCCAGATTCAACCGTTGCGTTAGTCGTCGCTCTGTTAGGCATTTAGAAGAACTCCAAGCCAGGGTCTCATTGTCAATAATGACAAAAATTGGAAAAGACTCTAGCCACCCAAACAACTGCCTCTTTGCACTGCTGCAGTCAGGCAAGCGCTACCGAGGCCAACACAGAGAGACTCAGACGGAGCTTCTATCCCCAGGCCATCAGGATCCTCAATGCAACAATAATCCATCCATTCTACATTCATTGCACACACATCCACATGCACACACTCACTTCAAACACTCACCTTTAACACTTGTTAACACTACACCATATTTCATTTTTAACCTCTCTACCTCATTTTTGCATTTTGTACTTCAGTTTTGTATATTGGATATTTTGTATAGTTTTACTGTATGAAGCACAATTTCAGGAAGGTCATACATAACCAAGCATTTCACTGTAATATACCTTATATGACAAATGAACAAACAAACAACAAGTACAGATATAGCCATAAGCCATTCAAATATATAAATGTATAGAAAAAAACACACAAAAAAACACAAAAGTCTAACTACATTTTGTCATTACTTGAAAAGGAGTGGGTAGAAGTATACACTTATTTAATCCCACCCCTTTTTACTCAAATCATACCATACTTTAGTAATTTATAACTATCTGCTCTCTTTATGGTCAGACTTTATAATGAAAACAATTTTGTAGTTAACAAAATTGTTTTGATTAATTTCTTATTATTATTTGCCAAAACTAATAATTTTGTAATTAACACAACGCAAAGGATTCAATGTCCCTGGTATCACTGGTGACCACATTCAAACTAATTTACAACAAATGTGTGCAAAACTGTTTGTGAGATTATGTTGTGATTAGACGGACTGCATTTACGGTATATAGCAGCTTTTATCCAAAGCGCTTTGCAACTTATGCCTCACATTCTACCCATTCACTCACAAATTCACACACTGACCACAGAAGCAACCAATGCGAGGTGCCGACCTGCTCATCGGGAGGACACTTCGACACGCTGCCAGGAGGAGCCGGAATCAAACCGGGAACCTTCAGATGACCAGACGACCGCTCTACCTCCTGAGCCACTGATCAGTGTGGCAACGTGTCATACCCTGTGAACGTTTTTCGTCAAAACCAGATCTCTGGGAGTCGTGCCGTTGATGAAGTTGTGAAATTATTATATTTATTTTATCTACTTTTTCTCCTCCTATTTTTCTGTATTTTTCTCCCATCCCAATTTAGTCGTTAGGCCAATTCCCCCCTCCCCTTCCTGGTCATTGCGCGCATTTGCCACCCACTTGCCGGTCTACGGAGCCCTGAAGTATATCACATGCTTCCTTCGATACATGTGGAGTCAGCCAGCAGCCTCTTTTCACCTGACAGTGAGGACTCTCACTGGGGAAGTGTAACACGTGGGAGGATCACACTACCTCCCCCAGTTCCCACCCTCGCTGTGCAGGCTCCCCGACCGACCTGTAGGAGTCGCTGTTTACAACGACCAGGATACACACCCCACCGGCCTTCCACCTGCTGACACTGCCAATTGTGTTAGTATGGACGACCGACCAAGCCGGAGGCACCGCGGCAGCCGGATTCAATCCCACTGTCTCTGCGGTGGTAGACAGACGCTTAGTCCGCTGCGCTACCCGGCCGCCCCCAAGTCGTGAAATGTTTAAAATGTACAAAATCCGGCACATGAGAGCTATCTTTGGCATAAGCTGTCCAGCAGTGTCATGGGCTTGGTGAATAATGGCCGTGCTCCGGAGATCAGCTTTTTGACTAAAGAAGATCATTCTCAGTGCATAGATAGGCCCACACTGCAGAGCCCTCTGGCGCGAGCCCCCCAGGGCACTGGTATTAAGTAGCTCTATATTACGCTTTGCTGTCAGGTTTCTGATGCACTCCGCGGAGGCTGCAGCACCTCGTTAGGGGAGGACATGGAGCAGCTGTGGAGGCCCAGGGGAACTCTGTGAAACCTCCAGGCCGGCCGGGGGTTCAGTGTTGAGTTTCGCTTCCTCCAAAAGTTGACTAAAGTTTGAGCTTTAACTTGGGAGCTAACGCTGCTCCAACTCTGCTAAAGAGGAAAGAAATCCGCCAATAATCCATCGATGAGACTCTGGCGGTCACGAAGGGCTGCCAACGACAACCTTGCTAATGGTAACGTTAACGATCACAGGGCTAATGACCCGGCTGCAGAGCGCTCCTGTGACTCCGTGACGTATCCGTTCCATTCGGTTCACCCAGCTGTCTGTGAGAGCTATTAACCCTTTCACTGCCACACTACCAACAGTTGACCCTTTCACTGCGACAATACACAGAAGGTTAACCCTTTTACTGACACACAACAGCAGGTTAACCCTTTCACTGCCACACTACAGAAGTAGTAGGTTACTACCGGTAACCGTCGGTAGTGTGATAGTAAAGGGTTAACCTTCTGTAGTGTGTCAGTGAAAGGGTTAACACTCAGTGGGACCTCATTTTTGCACTTGTGCTTGCATTTTGTACTTCATCTTGCACTTTAGTTTGTATGTATATTTTGCACAATCTCAGGGGGCTCATAAAGAACCAAGCATGTCAGTCACTGTAACAATTATCGTGTTCTTCTTCTCGTGGTCTTCTTCTTTGTCTGATAAAGCTGCTGCGGAGAATTAGATGGCCGTTTCCACGGTAACGCATTTGACCAGAATTCACTAGAAGACGATGTTTTTGGGAGTTTTGACTACAGATGTAAAAGTGCATTTTCGTATGTGTCACTCTTACGAGACTATATCTAATTATTAAAACGATGAAGTAGCTGTGCTTGGTGTGTGAGTGCATGTTGCGAATATGAGCAAACTCATAAGTAAATGGTAAATGGTGCATTTATATAGCGCACAATTTTGTTCCTCGCGTTCACCCATTCACTCACACATTCACATACTGATGGCAGCGTAGATAGATTAGAGGGCTCTGTTATTGAGTCAACCTCAGCTCTACATTATGCTTCCCTTTCAGGATTTTGGTGCTCTCCGCGGAGGCCGTAGTTACCTCGTTAGGGGAGAATGTGGAGCAGCTGCTGAGGGCCAGGGGAACTTAGTGAAGCCTCTTGGCCTCTCGGTGCTTCATTGTGAGTTTTGCTGATGGAGAGAGAGAGAGAGAGAGAGAGAGAGAGAGAGAGAGAGAGAGAGAGAGAGAGAGAGAGAGAGATAGAGAGAGAGGGAGAGAGAGAAAGAGGGAGAGAAAGAGGGAGAGAAAGAGGGAGAGAGAGAGAGCTTGTGCTTTTGAGAATTAAACAAGTTTGGTTTCTGCTTACATTGTTTGGAAAAGTCTCGCTTTTTTAGCTTCCCGTTTGCCGGTTTGCTCTGGGTTTAGTGTTGGAGCACAACTTGAAGCTGCTAGCTCCTCCCGGCAGGGGGGTCTCTTGATACCCTTCGTTTGGTGTCAGTTGCTTGCGGGAACTCTCAATTCTTGACACTTCCATTTTGGAGTGACATTTTGTTTGATTTTTGGTTGAAGGGGAATATCACCTCCCATCTCCGATATCCCTGATCAAAGAGAAGTACTGGATGTGGAATATAGGCGGCATTGAAGGGATGTGAAGTAAGTCTGTATCCCGGTGAAACAGACTTGAAAATCCCAACGTCGACTCGTAAACACAGTCGGTGATCTCCTTGTCAGCATCCGCCGAGAGAAGAACTCTTTGTTTTTATTTCTTCTCTTTATAGGCTCTTTATACAGGCCTAATCAAAGTGAAATACTCTCTTTATACAGGCCTAATCAAAGTGAAATACTCTCTTTATACAGGCCTAATCAAAGTGAAATACTCTCTTTATACAGGCCGAATCAAAGTGAAATACTCTCTTTATACAGGCCTAATCAAAGTGAAATACTCTATTTATACAGGCATAATCAAAGTGAACTAGGCTCTTTATACAGGCCTAATCAAAGTGAAATAGTATCTTGATACAGGCCTAATCAAAGTGAAATAGTATCTTTATACAGGCCTAATCAAAGTGAAATAGTCTCTTGATACAGGCCTAATCAAAGTGAAATAGTCTCTACAGGCCTAATCAAAATGAAATAGTCTCTTGATACAGGCCTAATCAAAGTGAAATAGTCTCTTTATACAGGCCTAATCAAAGTGAAATAGTCGCTACAGGCCTAATCAAAGTGAAAGTCTCTACGGGCCTAATCACAGTGAATTAGTCTCTTGATACAGGCCTAATAAAAATGAAATAGTATCTTTATACAGGCCTAATCAAAGTGAAATAGTATCTTTATACAGGCCTAATCACAGTGAAATAGTCTCTTGATACAGGCCTAATCAAAGTGAAATAGTATCTTTATACAGGCCTAATCAAAGTGAAATAGTCTCTTTATACAGGCCTAATCAAAATGAAATAGTCTCTTGATACAGGCCTAATCAAAGTGAAATAGTCTATACAGGCCTAATCAAAGTGAAAGTCTCTACAGGCTTAATCAAAGTGAACTAGGCTCTTTATACAGGCCTAATCAAAATGAAATAGTCTCTTGATACAGGCCTAATCAAAGTGAAATAGTCTCTACAGGCCTAATCAAAATAAATTAGTATCTTTATACAGGCCTAATCAAAATGAAATAGTCTCTTGATACAGGCCTAATCAAAGTGAAAGTCTCTACAGGCTTAATCAAAGTGAACTAGGCTCTTTATACAGGCCTAATCAAAGTGAAATAGTCTCTACAGGCCTAATCAAAATAAATTAGTATCTTTATACAGGCCTAATCAAAATGAAATAGTCTCTTGATACAGGCCTAATCAAAGTGAAATAGTCTCTTGATACAGGCCTAATCAAAGTGAAATAGTATCTTTATACAGGCCTAATCAAAGTGAAATAGTCCCTTTATACAGGCATAATCAAAGTGAAATAGTCTCTTTATACAGGCCTAATCAAAGTGAAATAGTATCTTGATACAGGCCGAATCAAAGTGAAATAGTCTCTTTATACAGGCCTAATCAAAATGAAATAGTCTCTTGATACAGGCCTAATCAAAGTGAAATAGTCTCTTTATACAGGCCTAATCAAAATGAAATAGTCTCTTGATACAGGCCTAATCAAAGTGAAATAGTCTCTACAGGCTTAATCAAAGTGAACTAGGCTCTTTATACAGGCATAATCAAAGTGAAATAGTCTCTTTATACAGGCCTAATCAAAGTGAAATCGTCTCTTGATACAGGCCTAATCAAAATGAAATAGTCTCTACAGGCCTAATCAAAGTGAAATAGTCTCTTTATACAGGCCTAATCACAGTGAAATAGTCTCTTTATACAGGCCTAATCAAAATGAAATAGTCTCTTGATACAGGCCTAATCAAAATGAAATAGTCTCTTGATACATGCCTAATCAAAATGAAATAGTATCTTTATACAGGCCTAATCAAAATGAAATAGTCTCTTGATACAGGCCTAATCAAAATGAAATAGTCTCTTGATACAGGCCTAATCAAAATGAAATAGTCTCTTGATACATGCCTAATCAAAATGAAATAGTATCTTTATACAGGCCTAATCAAAATGAAATAGTCTCTTGATACAGGCCTAATCAAAGTGAAATAGTCTCTACAGGCCTAATCAAAGTGAAATAGTCTCTTTATACAGGCCTAATCAAAATAAAATAGTATCTTTATACAGGCCTAATCAAAATAAAATAGTCTCTTGATACAGGCCTAATCAAAGTGAAATAGTCTCTTTATACAGGCCTAATCAAAATAAAATAGTATCTTTATACAGGCCTAATCAAAATAAAATAGTCTCTTGATACAGGCCTAATCAAAGTGAAATAGTATCTTTATACAGGCCTAATCAAAATAAAATAGTCTCTTTATACAGGCCTAATCACAGTGAAATAGTCTCTTTATACAGGCCTAATCAAAGTGAAATAGTCTCTTGATACAGGCCTAATCAAAATGAAATAGTCTCTTGATACAGGCCTAATCAAAGTGAAATAGTCTCTTTATACAGGCCTAATCAAAGTGAAATAGTCTCTTTATACAGGCCTAATCAAAATGAAATAGTCTCTTGATACAGGCCTAATCAAAGTGAAATAGTGTCTTTATACAGGCCTGATCAAAGTGAAATAGTCTCTACATGCCTAATCGAAGTGAAATAGTCTCTACAGGCCTAATCACAGTGAAATAGTCTCTTGATACAGGCCTGATCAAAGTGAAATAGTCTCCACAGGCCTAATCGAAGTGAAATAGTCTCTACAGGCCTAATCACAGTGAAATAGTCTCTTGATACAGGCCTGATCAGAGTGAAATCAGTAGTTTATGAAGAGAAAACGATAGGTTATGTAGATAACCTAGTTATATTAGTATTGGCTAAGCGTCCCGCTCTGAGCCTTACGAGATACTCCTATCTCCTGTGATACCTAATGTATCTCCCACGAATAAAAACACATGCACCCCACCTGTATGGGGCACCGCCCATATAACCATGACCCTGGTCATGAAACACCCTTCCTCGCCAAAACCCGTCCCAGGAAAAGATCCCTCAAGAGGGAACTCAGGGCGCGCAGAGCGGGACGCTTAGCCAATACTAATATAACTAGGTTATCTACATAACCTATCGTTATATTTCGTATTGCATCGCGTCCCGCTCTGAGCCTTACGAGATAATGGGGAAGAGCGGGCGCGAGACCCGACAGATGTACCCCCTGAGGACCCGTAAGCCCACATCAAGGGGTGCGGGGAGCCCTGTCACCCCATCCTTCCTAACGAAGGGGGGGCGCAGTCAACTCCACCTGAATGCGAACAAGAGGGAACTAGAACCCCTTGAACACACCGTACAGGCGGAACCACGTGTGACTCAACACACTGTGGCCCAAACCCATACACTCCTGCTACCCGACCAAAGGACGGGAAGCAGGAAAGGCCACAGACCCCAGAACCGCCTGGGAGACAGAACCCCCGGTCATGTCCATGAGGAAAAACCTTACAAAGGAGCCCGGGGAGGACCATGAAGCTGCAGCACAGATGGCCTCCACCGAGGCCCCACCCAGGAGAGCGGCAGAGGCAGCCACCCCACGAGTGGAGTGCGCCCTGACGCCCCCAGGGGGATCCTGCCCAGCCAACGTGTAGCAGAGGGTAACACCCTCGCACAACCAATGGGACAGGCGCTGCTCCGACAGTGCCTTACCAGCATGAGCCCCACCGTAACAGACAAAAAGCTGGTCGGTAACCCTGAAATCCTGAGTACGGCTGAGACAAATCCCCAAGCACGGACTGGACATGACAGGTGAAGGCCCGCATCTAACTCACTAGTGTGAGGAGGAGGACGAAACGCCTGAACCACAATATCCCGGGAGCGGAAGGAACTCCGGATATTCTTAGGCACGAAAGCAGGATTAGGTCGCAGAGTGACACCGCAATCGGTCCGAAAAGACAGGCACTCTGGACGTACCGAGAGAGCACAGAGCTCACCTACGCGTTTAGCGGAAGTGACAGCCAGAAGGAACGCGGTCCTGAAGGACAGCTGTCCCAACGGCGCCCGCTCGAGCGGCTCAAACGGGGCCAAGGACAACCGACCGAGGACCAATTGAAGATCCCAAGTCGGAGCCAAGGAGCGTTGCACCGGCTTAACGCGTCGAGCGCCAAGCAGGAAACGCTTCACAAGAGGGTGGCTGAACAAGACATCCCCTCAAACCCCTCATGATAGGAGGATATAGCTGCTGCATATACCCTCACCGTCGAAGCCGACAGTCTATCAAGGAGAGACTGGAGGTAACTAAGGACAGCATCCAGGGGGCAGGAGACTGAGTCCCGGCCCCCCGCCTTACACCACACTTGGAACATACGTCATCTGCCCGCGTAAGTGCGACAGTGGAGGGAGCATGCGCATTCCAGATGGTAACACCATCAGGATCAAGAACCTGCGCCCTTCAACGTACCCGTCCCAACAACTGACCTAACAGATGTATGGGGAAGAATCCCTGGCGGCACGGCATCGGTCCCAGACCTGCCTGGCCATGTCCAGACACAATCCTCACCCGTCAGGATGAGGGCCGCCCCGCGACAGTACACCTGCACCCACATTCTCCCTGCCGGGGATGTGGGGAGCCCTTAGGCCGCGCAGATGGAGGACGCCCATAGCCAGCCGCCCGCCGCCTGGTGCAGACAGGGGGAGCGTACTCCTCCCTGTCTGTCGATACACGACACTGACGTCGTATCGTCCGTCCTGATCAACACCATCTGTGGACCAGAAGGACCGCTTTCAACACCAACACATTGAACGTAGCGCAGACCGGGCAGCATGGTTTGCCAGCTGCCCCCTACTGCGTTGGCCCGACGCATCACCAGCGAGGGAGGCGTCGGTGAAAACGCGACGTGAGACAGCGCCGTAACCGTCCTAGGACGGAACCTCCCGAGCGTGTTGACAACACGCTCTGAGATGGATGCCCATAGCCCTCCAACCGTTGACTTGGAAGAGGAATACTCTACATCCAGTCTACAGCAACCCCAGGCTGGTAGAGACCTGCCTGGTACGAGACCTGACGATCCACCTTGACCGCGAAGGACCAGAACGTCATCAGGGCAGAACACTCCGTAACCCCGGATGACGCAGAGGCCCCAGTGCGGCCTCCACGCACTTGGTGAAGATGCGGGGAGCCAGAGAAAACCGAACGGCAGCCTCTGGTACTCATACGCTAACCCTGCAAAGGAAGCGTAGGTAAGCCCTAGGATGGAAGATCGGGGATGCGCATAAGCATCCTACAGGTCTATGGAGGAGAACCAGACCCCCACCTGACAGTGTTCAACAGGTAGGAGACGATCCAAAAAATGCTGAACCTTCCCATGGGACAGGTCCAGCCTGGGTCTTACACCCCTCCCTCCCGACTTCTCGGGCAGAGAACACCGGGAGGAGAACGCCACGACGATGGCTTGCTTCGTCCACAGAGATTGGATCTCGTCGACCAGAGCTGTCCCTGCTGGAGACCCCGACAACAGGGTCTGTACCAAACCTGAAAACGGGTGGGGTTGTGTAAACACAAGTCCCCGCCTCACCATTCTCTCCATCTACCTCGACATATGGTACTGCCGTAGTCATATGTGACGACACTCCCAACGCACCCGCCGTCACGTGGCGCAGGTCCGCCAGGAACTGTAGATAGTTGGCCCGGTCCCCCCGCTGTGCGAAGACAACCCTGGAACCGTGCGAGGAGCGCGTTCCGTGTCGGAACACCTGCCCTGACACCACCCACGAGGCAATCGCACCCAAGGGGGAACCCCGACAGAAAGGGCCTGTCTGATACGGGGGGCTTCCGATCAAAAAAGCCCCCCCACTGAACACCCCTCCAGAACATGCTGAAGGAGTTGTTCTGCAGCCGGACATGCAAGGTGTAAGGCCCCCATGGGTTCCTACACACCGTAGCCCTGCAGTGATATTACTACCACCCCAAACCATGTGAGCTGCGACCACTTGCCAATATTTCAGGAGTGGGAGCACCAACATGATACCTGGCCTGGCGAAGGCGAGGCCGGGGAAGCCCGCACTGTGTGCCTCAAAAGGTTTCGAGCCCCCCTGCTGACAACACTTAAGTTGACAGACGTAACACCAGGCTCAACCAACACAGTTCAAGGTGTGGGAGCCGCTTGACAGCACAACATTCTCACGGACAGACCCAGGCTCAGCCATCAACTGGGTGTCAGCCCCTGTCCCCATGAGAAGCGAAAAGGGGGGGCCGCCTGCGCATCAACGAAGGCACGCGGCCCGCAGCCAAAGGAAACAATCATACTTTTTTAGAGCCCACTTCTTCCGCTGGTGTTGGGGAAGGGAGTGATCGGAGAGCGGGCTGCTCGCGGCAGGACGGTGACGGCTTGTTTGTTCAAGCCGAACCCATCCTACATGGCCGATCCCTCGGCCGCCAAGGCTGTCGGCCTTGTGGACACCTGTCGAATCAACGCCCAGGATACCTCTGGCGGGGGAAAAAAACATGGCCGCCTGTCGAGGGCCCCGTCATCGCCGCTGACGAGGCCGTGCTCTCTCTTCTTCTGGCTGCGCGGTGTGAGGCAGTGTAGGGCCTAGGACAATACCGCCCGCGCTCCAGCAGAAGACCAAAATCCCCTGCGGAGAGGGGAACCCTGAGCGGTTATAGCTTGCGGCTGGGTCAAAGCTAATAACGCCAACAACCTCGCGCGATGTGTCGACGTCGGCTGGCCCCAAGGCCCCTCCACCAGACACCATTTTTTTTAATAGAAAAAACACCAATTCGAACACAGTTCTAATCGTTGCCAATTCCATACCGTGGCGGTACAAGCCTTAACAGCCCACCAGCCACTCGCCAGGCCGACCCACCCAAGGTGTCGGCCGGGCGGGGCATTGTTTCAATATATCAAAAACAAAGGACTGACGTTAACATGGAGCACCAGTGGTGATTGCAAACAGCACCCTCCACTGTGGTGTGCACCATGAAAAGGTTAAATGAATAAAAGAGCTAAACCACAAAAACTGTAGAATGAGCAAACCCATACACACAAAGTTAAGGGGAGACGGACCAGACCCGTCTTCATTCAAAATATTCACAACAGAACACCAGCCCTAGTTTAGCCCATTTACCAAAAAAGGTAAACAAAGCCCCCCCCCGCACTACTCCCCCAGTATACCGATTGACCGTCAGTATGAATGGTTTGAGAGGAGAGAAAGCTGTAGCAAGACAGACCTTCTCATAGCAGAGTGACAAAACGAAACAATAGCCCCCTACACAGGGCCGCCCCAGGAGATGGGGGGCCTCGCGTCTAAAAACGCACAGGGCCTCACATTTCTCCCAGGCGGCCCTGCCCTTATACTACTGCAGCCTAACGCCAGGCAATGTGGGATCCAAGACAACAATTGCCTGTGCACAGACACGCAACATGTTTATCATGTCGGCTGGACCCATAGCCCCACTACCCGACGCCAACCCAGATGGGAACACCGTTCAACAAACCCCGCCGGAACACAAGGTAAAATACCTGGCTAGGAACCTAGCCACGACCTACCCCGTTGTCAACCTATTTACCCGAAAAAGGTAAATAGAACTCAAAAACCCCACAACAGCTACCGACTGACCTTCATTGATGAACCGGGCAAGAGGCGGGAGAGTGACAACATCTCACGGCGGAGACATTAAAACAGCATAGCAATTAGCAGTAGTAATAGCATGCGGCAGTAGCGATAGCATGTTAGCATAGCTTTAGATGTTTTAGCAGCACGCCCAAGACAGCTTGGAAACCGTTCCCTGCAGAGAACGTTCACCAAACCATCCTGCCCCCGGCGCCAACACACAACATGGTTGTGTTAACAAAACAAACCAGCATTACTAACACTAATACCCATGCCTGAAGACACAGGGCCTACCTGAGTACAAGCTGGCCCGACAGCCAGCCTTGTACAGCTGAACCTCGATGTGCAGTCATCAAACGAGGAACATCACAGGCCCGTCGTGTCGCCGAAAACATGCGTTGAAGATGCCAGGGGCCAGCAACCTCCGGTAAGCTTCCAACATTATTAATCTTCCTTAATCTTTTCATTCCGCTAGCTCGTATGGTGCACGCATCCAATACGCTGGGACGAAAATAGAGGAAGGGTGTTTCATGACCAGGGTCATGGTTATATGGGCGGTGCCACCATAAGGGGCGGGGCCCCATACAGGTGGGGTGCATGTGTTTTTATTCGTGGGAGATACATTAGGTATCACAGGAGATAGGAGTATCTCGTAAGGCTCA
Organism: Notolepis coatsorum; assembly: GCF_963971535.1. NCBI lineage: Eukaryota > Metazoa > Chordata > Actinopteri > Aulopiformes > Paralepididae > Notolepis > Notolepis coatsorum. The sequence continues at coordinate 26,375 of NW_028169057.1, read as the reverse complement.
GAGCGGGACGCGATGCAATACGAAATATAACAGAAACAAGGTCCATGTCAGTGTTTAGACCTTTACATGAAATCTTGAATAATTAACGGAAGTGCTTCTGTCCCGACATCACACTGGACTCCATGATGATGAAGTTACAGATAACAGAGAGCGAGTCATAACTGATGCTGCCATCTCGTTCATTGCTCAAGAGGCCTGTTAATATGGTGGAAGGATGTCAACGGTTAATGGAAACAAATGGAAAGCAGGGCAGCCTACACTCCACTAAGCCCGATATCACCCGAGCACTGACAGTGGGCACAAACTTACGGGACAATTTATTTTTCACGAGTAGACACGGGAGCTAAATAGGTAGATTTAGAAAGTTATAGATATCCTTGATGAATGATGAATGTTGATTAATAATAATAAATCATGTTGCGTTATTATTTCAATAAGCTAATTCTCATTTCCTGTGCTAAATTCTTATTTTTGGACAGGTAAACAAAAAAAAGTACTTGAATACTGCTAAATGCATTTTTAAGTGCATTTTATTGACAGGAAAGTTTGGAAATTGGAGGACATGCAACACATGTTCTGGGCCGGATTCGAACCCAGGACGTTGCAATTATGCTACAAGCGTATTATATACGTGGTGCGCCACTGGGGCGCCCATGCATACTGATTTTATCGCAGATTACCACGGCAACGATTGAAGCTTTGAATCATTCATGTCAGCCCTTGTGACAGCTTACTTTAAAGGACATGACTCAGGAAGTCAAATGTCAAATGTCAAATGTCAAACATCAAATGTCTTGTCAGTGAAACCACTCATTCTTCCCAGCCAAGAACAGAATATTCACCCAGGCTATAGTATAAAGGCATTGTGAGGGTGGTTGTTTACATAACCTCATATGTGTGTTACAGTGTAAATAGTTTTAATATAGGATGTGTTCATATTGTAAATATATGTTCATATGTATGTGAGACTATTTTATTTCAGCTTAGAGAAATGGACCAATGCATACTACATCCCTGCATGTCTGAGACCAATCATTCATACTACATCCCTGCATGTACAGTATGAGACCAAACAGTTCATACTACATTCATACAGTATGAGACCAAACAGTTCATACTACATTCATGAGACCAAGCATTCATACTACATTCATACTGTCTGAGACCAAACATTCATACTACATTCATGAGACCAAGCATTCATACTACATTCATACTGTCTGAGACCAAACATTCATACTGTCTGAGACCAAGCATTCATACTACATTCATACTGTCTGAGACCAAACATACATACTACATTCATACTGTCTGAGACCAAACATTCATACTACATTCATACTGTCTGAGACCAAGCATTCATACTACATTCATACTGTCTGAGACCAAACAGTTCATACTACATTCATACTGTCTGAGACCAAACATTCATACTACATTCATACTGTCTGAGACCAAACATGCATACTATATTCATACTGTCTGAGACCAAACATGCATACTACATTCATACTGTCTGAGACCAAACATGCATACTATATTCATACTGTCTGAGACCAAACATGCATACTACATTCATACTGTCTGAGACCAAACATACATACTACATGACACCTTATTTCCCTATAGGAAACACAAAAATGTACAAGAAAAATCATGTAACACATTTTCAATAATGATACTGGCAATGGGACAACAATGATTTCATTCATAATAATTCATATCTAATTCACACCTAATTTCAGTCCGGCTTTAATAAAACAAATCCCACCGGCTATTGCCATGGGGATATTGTTACACAGCTGCATCATGCTAAATATATCCATCTCACAATAGATTATGGCAAAGCAGTCAGAATAAACCAAGTCTCAGTATAGGTCCAGTACCGGAACAGACTGCCAGGCAGCAGGTCCCTGGTGTTTGGTTATGCAAGGCTTTCTGGAACGAGCATTTGGTAACTTCTCTACTCGCTACCCCACCTCCACTGTCCATCTGTCTCACTGGCACGCTTAGCACTGCTAGGGCTGCTACCAGCAACGAGAGAGAGAGAGAGAGAGAGTGAGAGAGAGGGAGAGAGAGAGAGAGAGAGAGAGAGAGAGAGAGAGAGAGAGAGAGAGAGAGAGAGAGAGAGAGAGAGAGAGAGAGAGAGAGAGAGAGAGAGAGAGAGAGGGGGAGAGAGAGAGAGAGAGACAGGGTTGTAGTGACAGATGAAATAACGGGTGAGAGAGAGAGAAGGAAAGTAGGAAAGAGACTGGGAGAGATGTGGAGCGAGAGGGAACAAGAGTGGGAGAGAGGGAAGGAGGGATAGCTAAGGGCAAATTAATGGAAGCGGATTTGGATCAGCTAGCAGAGTTTTAAGATAGGCTAGCTGATCCGTATCCACTTCCATCCGTTTGTGCTAAGCTAGGCTAGCTTGCAGCTGGATAGCTTTCTAGTGGACACACGGAGAGGAGATTGGTGTCTATTTTCTTGTCTGACTTCTTGTGTTCCTCTCAAGCATGTGGTTTCCCAGCAGGGAGCCTGGTGGGTCGTGGGATGAGGGCAAAAGCTAAGTAGCCTAACACCGTTATCCATGTGCAAGTGAACAGAATATACTGTACAAGAAATGCTATTATTTTCACATTGATTTAAAGGTAGAATCTGTGATGCTGTCAAAAGACCTCTAGGCAAAAGAGGCCCAGTTGGAATTGTTTATATTTTTTGTTTTGGAGTTGGAGTTTACAGACTTATTATACTGTGAATTTCTCCAGACAGCCTGAGGTGTGGCCAGCAATATAGCACATCACACCAAAACCACACATCAGACCAAAACAAGAAAATGTAAACAAAATGCAATATCAAGCAAGGATCTTTTGCCTAGAGGGCGCTGTTTGACGGCATTACAGATTCGACCTACCATGGAATGCTGTAAGTCCCAGTGAGGACTGCCTAAAACACACTGGAGACCAGGTTACTACGGGAGTAGTGATACATTATTTTCAGATCACATATGAATTTTGATTATATATATGTATATATAATATATACTACACACAGCTTGGTTTGGCTCGGAAAAAATTGTTTATTTCAATGAGCCTCAAACATTATGCTAATATCAGTAGCCACACCATGCCACCAGTTAAAATGAGAGAGGGACAAGAAAGAGACCTAGGGAAGAGAATGAGAGGAGAATCGTCGATAGAGAATCGTTGATAGAGAATCGTTGATAGAGAATCTTCTATTCCGTCTTGAGATCATTATACCCTGGTCTGCTGCTGACGTGGCCTTTCTGCAAGGAGTCTGCAGAGACATCTCTCTCTCTCTCTCTCTCTCTCTCTCTCTCTCTCTCTCTCTCTCTCTCTCTCTCTCCATACTGTATCTGCACCATCCCTCCCTTTCTCCGTCAGAATCACCTCTGCGTAGATGTGCTGGAAACGCGTGCAGAGACGCTACATTCTGACACACACGTTATGAGGACCGTGGGACCTCACAGAACCGTGCTAGACGTACAATAAAAAGTAGATTGTTTATTTAACATTATTATATACAGGTATACATTCAGTCCTGTGTGCATTACCTCAATCAGCGCCGGACCCGATGATAGTCGGGTTAACTCGCCAACCATTCAGCGCCAGACCCGAGTATAGTCAGGTTTTCATTGTTATTTCTTTTATTCGATATTTCCATTCATTACAGGCACACAGACATCTGGGTTAACATGGGGACTCATTCTGAGAATGCCAAAGTGCAATACCGGCCGCATCCACCCAGGTGGCAGTATCGAGCACCCTTTGAAACATTATATGTTTGCCTGTGCGTCGATCAAAAGTCGGATTTTTATTGGTCGGGCAAGGGGGGCGGTTATAACGGTCGGATTGAGAAGCGTGAATTGCTCCCGGTGCATAATGTGTGGCGGATTATGTTGGCGACACGATCGACACCAATACTGGGACTCGCAATCAGATAATTGGAATATTCTTTTTGGGGTACATTCTAGTGAAGGTAAGGCCTATATGGTATCAATCCTGCTGTGATCCAACCATGATTTCACTTCGATCACAATATATGTGTGTAACGTTACTCCACGACATGTGCCGTTGGTGACGATCAAAGCATCAAAAACGACCCCCCCCACCCTTTCATGCATTCATGATGAAACATAATACCGATAATATAGATGTCATTTCGTTTCTAGTGAATTGCACGTATTGCTGCATAGAGTCGTTTTCTGGGATTAGACAGGATTACTCTAAAACTATAGTCATATTCACCACGGTATAAAACGGGAATGTATGGATGAAGAAATTATTTCTTTAACACATATTGAACGATAGATAGTCGATATCAAATGGGCCATAGTATTGTATCCATAGCTATAATATAGAATATAGTTATAGCCCTGCAAACACCGCCACGTATTCCTATATTTTAGAGCGTCTGCCTTTTAACACATCACACATATCGCTGTGGCGTCCATTGAGTTAAAGGGACACCAAAAAAACAATGCTGATTTATTTTGCACATACTGTAATCCCAAAAAACGAAAGGTTATCCTATAACCTAGTTATATGAATACTGGCTGAGCGTCTCGCTCTTTGCCATTATGAGATATCTCTTATCTCCTAGCACCTACTGTGCTCACGAACAAACAATTGCACTCACATGCACGTGACCAGGCCACGCCCCCACGTCCTACTATATGACGCCGGACATGGTCACACTCTACCTTCCTCAGAAAAAGTTTCCAACACTGAAAACCCATCCAAGGGACCTCAGGGCGCTAAGAGCGAGACGCTCAGCCAGTATTCCTACAACTAGGTTATAGGATAACCTTTCGTTATATTATCATACTGGCCAATCGTGTCTCGCTCTTCGCCATTATGAGATATGTGACATCCGACAAGTGTACCCCCTGAGGGCCCGTAAGACCCAACCAGGGAGGAGGGGAGTCCCGTCGACCCGCCCGTCCTAATGAAGGGGGGGAGGCAGTCAACTCCACCAAAGCGTGAAAAAAGGGGGAACCAGACACCCCTGAAAACGCACAGCACAGGCGGGACCACGTGTGACACAGCACCCTGTGGCACACACCCACACACCCCTGCTAGCCCACCAAATGGTGGGACGCAGGAGAGGTCCCAGACCTCAGAACCGCCTGGGAGACAGAACCCCCAGTCACGTCCACGAGGTAAAACCTAACGAAGGGACCCGGGGAGGACCAGAAGGCCGCAGCACAGATGTCCTCCACTGAGGCCCCCCCTAATAGGGCAGCAGCCCGAGGGGGGACCTGTCCAGCCAACGTGCAGCAACGTGCAGCAACACCCCTGCACAACCAATGTGACAGGTGATGCTTGGACAGCGCCTCACCCGCGCAAGGGCCACCGTAACAAACAAACAGTTGAACGGAAGCCCTGAGAGCCCGAGTCCTGAGGTAAACCCCCAGTGCGCAGACAGGACACGACAGGTGAAGGCCCGCCTCCAACTCACTAGCGTGAGGAGGCGGACGAACGCCTGAACCACAATATCCCTGAAGCGAAAAGAGCTCTGTATATTCTTTGGCACGAAGACTGGATTAGGCCTCAGAGTCGCACCGCTATCGGCCGAATAGACAGGCACTCAGGCCGCACCGAGAGAGCACACAGCTCACCCACGCGCTAAGCGGAGGTGATGGCCAAAAAGAATGCGGTCTTCAAGACAGCCGATCCAATGGCGCCTGCTCAAGAGGTTCAAACGGGGCCTCCGACAACCGGCCCAGGACCAGTTGGAGGTCCCACTCGGAGACAGAGAACGTTCCACAGGCTTGAGACGCCGAGCACCAAGCAGGAATGTTCCACGAGAGGGTGACTGAATAATGTTCAGCCCCTACACTCGACCATACACCACTCCCCAGCGTAAGCCGCGGTAGAGGACGGAGCGGGCGCGTACCGGATAGCGTTAACCACAGAATAGTCAAGACGCATCCCCACCAGATTCACACTGTCAGCAGTCAAGCCTAGAGGCTGCCCCAGAACAGGAGGCAGAACAGAGTTCCGCGTGCCTGAGAGAGGGCCCGCGGTGACCACAGAACAGGCCACGGCGGGGCCACCAAGAGCTGAATCAGGGTCGGGGACCACACAGCTGAGCCCCGGCCCGGCGTGATCAGGACCAAATCCCGCGCTCCCGACATACCCGCCCCAACAGCTGAGCTATCAGGTGTAAGGGGGGGAATGCGTACAGAATCCCGGACGGCCACGGAATCGGTCCCAGACCTGCCCGACTATGTATGGACGTAGTCCCCACTTGTCAGGGTGAGGACCGCCCTGCGACATCATACCTACACCCATGAGGGAGGCGTCGGTGAAGACCGTGACGTGTGACAGCCTGGTGCCCACAGGGACCCCGCTGGTGAGGGCACCAGGCCCCCCCCAGAAAACGAGGTCCCCCAGTACTGACATGGGAACCTTCAGCCGCTTCCACATGTCTCTCACTAGGTCCATTTCCATGCTGGAAAAAACCACCTCTGTATCATCCTCATGAAGAGGAGGCCAAGAGGGACCACAGCAGCAGGCGCATCACGGACAGCGCCGTAACCGCCCTAGGACGGAATCTCCTGAGCGTGCCGAGAACCATCCACTCGCCGCCGCTCTGAGAGGGATGCCCATATAGACCTTGAGCTTAGAAAAAGCCCAAGTACTCCACCCGTTGACTGGGAAGAGGAGTACTCTACTTTCAGTCTACAGCTAAACCCAGGCTGGTGAGGCACCACCTGCCTGGTATGAGACCTGGCGATCTACCCTGACCGGCCAAGGACCAGAATGTCGTCCAGGGTAGAATAAAATTCGTAAACCCCGACGACGCAGAGGCCCCAGTTCGGTCTCCACGCACTTGGTGAAGATGCAGGGAGCCAGAGAGTAGCCGAACGGCAGCCTCTGGTACCCGTACGCTAAGCCCTGCAAAGGAAGCGTAGGTAAGCCCTAGGATGGAAGATCGGGATGCGAATACGCATCCTACAGGTCTATGGAGGTGAACCAGTCCCCCACCTGACAGCGTCTAACAGGTGGGAGACGGTCAACATTCTGAACCTTCCATGGGACAGGCCCCGATTTCTCGGGCACCAGAGAATACCGGGAGGAAACTGTTGTGGAAAGGTTGTTTGACACAGCAGGAGACGATATTTCCAATTGTAACAAATAGGTAATTTATTTAAGAAAAGAAGTTCGTTAACAGCAAGAGCTATGGGTCAAAGATGATCGCCACAGCTTGAACAAAAAAACACTCTCCCCTGGAGCCCTTTGCCTGTCCCTAAATCCCCTCTCAGTCCTGCCCCCATGACAGATATGATGACGTGTCACATCATGTCAGATCTGACATGACGTACATTAAGATGATACGTAGATTTAACATTGGAGAGAGAGAGAACATGAGGAGAGATAAGCAAGATATGATATCCACACACGATATGATGTAAAACATTAAGAACATGAAGAGAGAGTGAGATATGTGTGTTTGTGTGTGTGTGTGTGTGTATGTGTGTGTGTGTCTGTGTGTGTGTGCGTCTGTGTACAGACGTGTGTGTGTTGTATGTGTGTATTGTGACACAGGGAATGTGTGTGTGTGTCGGTGTGTATGTCTGTGCGACTGTGTGTGTCTGTGTGTGTGTGCTGTGTCTGTGTGTGTGCTGTGTATGTGTGTAAGAGAGAAAAGACACAAGATTAGAACACACGATATGATGTACTGACATGTCCATCTGCTATCTTGAGGCCGTATTAAGAACATCAGCCAGACTGTCGCCCTAGTGTCTTTGAGCCCTGCTAGTTGACCTATATTAAACTAGTCAAGACTAACCCCTTTCCTACCTCCACCCTCGTATACACATTTTCCCCAACATTCCCCCATTTGGGGCTATCCCTAGTCCCACCCAAATCATATAACCAAGAAAATGTGAACGTCTAACTAAACAAGAAACCTTACTTCATTCACTGGACCCCTAACGGACCAACAAAGGCTGACTACCGTTCTCACAATAAACACAAAACCGCTCAAAACAAGAGTAATAATAAAACATCAAAAAAATAAAAAATAAAATTTATAATCCTAACCTGACAGACAAATCCCCCCAACCTCCACCGCTTACCAAATGAGCCACAGTTCCGGCCGGAAACCGCGACTCTCATCAGGGAAAGGAGAAGTTGACCGTCAGAACTAAACATAGAACATCCCTCCCAAAAAAAATGACATTGTCTCTTCCATAACATTGAGTCCCAGTGTCCATCGCTCAGCCCCCCTTCCATGCCCACGCCATAGTCTCCTCACCGTATTGCCAAAAGTCACATTTTGCCAATACAGCAACCACCACGCCACACCTCCAGTCCTCGTAGAAGCATGTCCCCATGCCTGGACGGGAGGCGCTGGTACCGACCTCACCACGTGTCCCCCCATCTTCGACGGGAGGTGCCCATCTTGCCCACTGCGTTAGCCCCCCCCTTTTGTCCCTCCAGTCCCCAGAACCGATCCCCCGACCACTTCTTCTCAATGCTTCCTCAGGCTCAGAACCGACACTCTGCCGATGCCCCTTCCCATTCCGGTTTGACCAGGACCACAAGTAAAATAAACAAAAAATAATAAAAAAATAAAAAACAATGCAATGATTTTCAATGGTTGCAATCTCTATGCCGAAGGATCATTAGAAAATCAGACTAAAATTCCTAGTTAAAGGAATAAACCAACAAAACTGCGCTCAGACCATCCCCCGTCACCCTTAAAGGAAAGAACCAACAAAAAGAAAATGTCCCTACCTCACCATACCCCTAATCCTCTATCCCCTCGTCTCCCTCTAAGGCAGCATAAAGCTGAGGATATGGCCCGATTTGTGGCTCAATCTCTTTCTGTCCCACCATCAGCATTTGGCTCGTTACGTGTGAAGTTACCAGCCTACCCAAGAGAGGCATACCACAACAGAAAAGGAGAACCAATATCAACCCTGCCACCCCGATGGATATCCCCGTCTGCATCACTATGCTTCCCCACTGTCCCAATCTTTCCAACACCCCACTCCCCCACCATTCTTCATTCCGGCCAGAATTCCCCCTCAATTCCTCCCTCAAATCCTTCAGCTTAGCCATGGCCTCGGAGAACTTTCCCCCTGGCCCCACATTCGTCGGAATGAATGTGCAGCAGTACTGTCCAAACATGGAACAGACTCCACCCTTCTCCGCCATTAACCAGTTCAGAGCCTGTCTATTCTGCCACGCCACCGTACTGGTCGCGTGCATCTGGTCCCCCATTGCATCCAACGCCTCCTCGGTGTAATTGAGATACCGCTGCTGATTGTAAAACAAATAGTTGATCCACCCGGTGTTCTTATTGACCGATATCCATGGCAGAATAGACTCAAACCCTGCCGCAATCTCATTCTTAGCCATGAACTCGGCTGGAATGCCCCTTGGCTGTCCTATGCTGTCCAGATACACCCTTGGGTCTGCCTTGTAGCTACGCTTCGTTCGAGAGATAGGAGACTCAGAAGGTCCTTCCGTCACTGATAATGGTAGGACCACCATTGGCATGATCGCCTGAACCCGGGCACATCTACCTGACCAATCTAAAGGAAGTGTATTCCTCAACCTCCTACCGCCGCAGAGCCAGTATTGGTCCGCCAGTGCCATATCCTGGACATGAAAAGGGCAAGCTACAGGCCGTGGGTTGGTATCCACTCCCTTTAACACGACCCCGTGTCCACACTTTCCTTCTTTCGTACAGTTAGTCGTGATGCTCCAAATAGTAGTGCACCGCCCCTCTGCCACCTCCCCTACATCCCGGGTCCCCTCCTTTTGCAAGCACTCGAAATCCTTGGTCAGCCATAGTTTGACACCTCTGGGTATTGGCAACCCCGTCGCTCGCTTTGACCCTTTTAACCTCCTTCCAGTTAAGAGTACCCTCCTCCCGTTCGGATGCACTCCTTGCCCTACTTAGATGCACCTCTCCCCTCCAGGATCAGGAGATACCACGTGTGGGGAAACCGGCTTTTTCAGGGCCGCATTGCCGCCTACACTGGACCCCCTCTCACCCAACCAAGGATACAGGCCTCCACTTCCAGGCCAAGGTCTCCTCACATGAACAGAAGAAGTCCCCTTATTTTACCTTCAGGTGCAGTTTAAGGCTGGGTCCCTTTCCAACCTTAGGAGAGACAATTCAGATTCCTCTGAATTGACACCCCTCATCCCTCTGCTTCCCAGCATTTTCTTTTCAAAAACACCGATCACAGAAGCACAGCTCGCCTACTAACCCTGTATCGGCTAGTAAGGTTACCGTGGCCTGACTGTACATTGAGCCAAGTGCATTTATGCCCATACTGTCCAGTCACTCACGGTCCCCGTCCCGCTATCTGTGACTATAAGCAGGGGTCATAACGCTCTCCTGACCGGCTGGCGACCCAGTCGATAGCGACCTCATAGTCCGTCATCAAGTCAGGACCCCAAGCAGCTGACTGTCCGTAGTACCTATCAGCCACTCAGTTTAGAAACCGACGGTCTTGTCCCCACCCCGCTTGCTCTGGGCATGGAAATATTGACCGTTTTCGCCAGCCTTGCCTGTTCATGGCAGGAGCTGTGCCCCCTACGGTGCACCGCCCTGCTCCTAGGTGTGGACTGTCGCCCACGTACCACCCAGTGCCCACACCAACTTACGTGCGACGTTTCCTGGGCCGACTAGACGGTACCACAGTGGTATGTTATTTCATACCTCGTTACGCACGAGGGCCTTCAGTTTCTCCCCAGCACTATAGTGTGTGTTTAACGTGCGCCCAGACTCTTGCGAGCCCACTGCCGCCTGTTAGAGGCTAGAGGTTCGGGGTGCCTAATCCCCTCCCTAACCCCCTGCACACGTACATCCAATTTCCTACACCGTTCCCGCATAGTGACATCCTTGAAATCCGTGACGTTTCCTGCCGCCTTAAAACGACTAGAGCCGAGAAACCCCAAACACTCTGCCTCGCACCAAGGGCGACTATTATGGGGCCCCTCCCATGCCTCTGCGTCCCTGTCACACTGAGCCCAACTGAACTTCGTGCCCTTCACCAGCAGCCTATCCGGACGTGCCTTGGAGCAGACATAACAATCCTCTATCTGATTCTGCGCGCTCGTGTACTGGACCCACTTAAACCACTCATTCCCTAAAGCCGCCCTATACATCGGGTCAGCCTCCGGGTCTTCCTCGTCATAGTCATAGTCGCCCCCATCTTGTTCCCCGGAAGGAAGCAAACCCCTCAACCTGGCCCAGAGTGAGCCCACTGAGTCCCTCAACGTTCCGGCTGTCCTCTGGAACATATCCTGTCCCCCCACCTCTTCCGACTCAGTGTCCTTGACCTCCCTTTTTCCCCTCACCCCTGTCCCCTGTGATTGGTTCGGGACAGGCTCAACTCTCCTATCTACCCCCACAACCCGATGCTCGTTAGTATAATGGTAAGTATCCCCGCCTGTAACGGGGGAATGGTCAAAATCAAAAACATGCCCTTGCGGTCCTACGGGAAACACCCCGTTTGGTTGTAGTCTTATCTTCTCCCCCCCTTCCTCGATGGAGGGAAAAGGGGGCGCCTGATTCTGAGCCTGGTCATGAAAGTCTGCTGGTACTTGAGCCTGAGCGGGACCCCGTGGGACTCCTACCCACTCAAACCCGTCATCCTCAAGGACGGGTCGACCGTGACGGTTCTTAATGACGTCGTTGTGCCCGGCCGACCGTCCGCACACTGCTGCCAACATCTGCGGGAGCATCAGCAGGCACTGCACCTTCCAGTTGCCGTCTCGGACCCTCCATGTCGGGTTCTGCATAACTGCGATCGATTGTATCCCCCAAGAGATCGCCGCTGGCCTTTATGCAGTGATTGAAGTGGAACCAGGTCGCTGATCCTTTGACTTGGACTGCCGTTCCAGTCGATCGGATCACCTCGTACGGGCCCTCTCTCCGGGGTGATGACCACTTTCTCTTGTGGACCTTTACGAAGACCAAGTCCCCAGGGATCAGTCTCGGTTTGGTGGCTTCCTTCTCCGCCTCCTTCTCCCCCTTTCTCTCCTTTCTCTGCTCCTGTCGAAACACAGCTTCATGTATTTTAGTCACTTGCTGAAGATATTTTTTCAGATCTTGCTCAAAAATATCTAATGCCGGGCCCCTAGCCAGGTGTCTAAATGGCGGTGCTGGCATGCTGCGGCCTGTAAGCATTTCATGCGGTGTTAGCTGTGTTTGGCGGTTTACGCTGCTTCTAATAGCCATCAGAGCAAGCGGCAAAGCATCAATCCAGTTAAGCTTAGTTTGCATACAGATTTTCAACAGTTTGTTTTTAATGACCAGATTGGCCCTTTCCACCTTCCCCTGCGACCCGGGACTATAGACACAGGAAAGGCGCTGTCTTATACCTAATTTCTGCATCAGCCCTTTAACCACCTTGTCGATGAACTCGCGGCCATTATCGCTTTGTAATATCGTGGGAATTCCAAATCTCGGAATGACCTCGCGACACAGGAACTTGATCACTGTGTCCGCGTTCTTGTGTTTAGATGGAATGGCCTCAATCCAGCGACTAAAGCAGTCCTCTACTACCAGGAGGTATCGTTTGCCCTGCACTGGCGTTATCATGTCTGTATAGTCCATAATCAGATGTCTGAATGGTCCCTCAGGGAGGGGTGTGTAAGCCGCCACTGTCGGTACTCCTTTGCGCACATTGCCCTGTAAGCATGTTAAACACCTGGCTAGTGTAACGTCAATTTGTGCCTGAAGCTTTGGGGACCAAAATCCCATTTTCGTGATTCGTTTCAGGGTCTCTGCTCTTCCACAGTGATCAACACCATGAGCCTCAGGTATCACTAAGGACAGAAGATCGATGGAGGCGACTATCAAACCGTTATGACTCCTCCACAGACCATCTGCCCCCCTTACAGCCCCCCTCTCCGTCCACGACTGTTTCTCGGCCTGCGTGGCTGAGTCCTGAAGATCACTCAAATTATCCTCAGTTACCTCAGTCGTCAGTTCGGCCGCAAACATCAGAACAGCCGTGGACGGCACCGCAGCCGCCGCCTTCGCGGCCTCGTCCGCCGCGTTGTTTCCCGTCGTCACAAAGGACAGGTCTTTTCTGTGTGCCTGGCACTTTACGATAGCAATGCTTTTGGGCAACTTTACAGCCTGAATAAGCGCCACAACCTGCTTGTGGTGAAGGATCGGTGAGCCGTCCGATTTCTTAAAGCCTCTTGCCTTCCAAATGGCCGCGAATAGGTGGCATACGCCATGCGCATACGCAGAGTCTGTAAAGATGTTAACCGTGCGATCTTTAGCTATTATGCATGCTTCTGTTAGTGCTATTAGTTCTGCAAGCTGGGCCGAACATGGTTGCATGCATTGTTCGGCCTTTCTTGTTAGTGTTTCTCCGTTAGGTTTGCACTGTACGACGGCGTATCCTGACCTTAAATTTTCCCCCTCCCGATAGCAGGACCCATCCACAAAAAGTGAGAGTTCTGCTATCGCGAGCGGGTCGACTCCCAAATCAGGACGGAGTTTCACGAAAGCCTGTACCTCCACCTCACACTCATGCGGTTGACCCTCGCTCGGGAGTGGTACCAGATCCGCCGGGTTACTGCCGTGGCATGTTTTTATCGTAACGTCCGAGTACTGCAGGAGCCTCATGTAAGCCTGTTGCCGTTGGCTGGTCAGAACAAATTTGCCTCTTTCAATCAAGTTTGCCAATTTGTGATGTGTCCAAATGCAAATGTCATATCCCATTGTCACGGCCGTTGCCTTCTCATACATCAAATGTGCGGCGGCCAGGGCCTGATAACAAGGTGGCAGACCCTGCTCTACCGGCGAAAGAGCTCTAGAGTAATATGCTATCGGTTGTTTTTCCCCAAGAATCCGACCGTCCGAACATACTGTCCAGACTGG
>NW_028169057.1:0-7500 GCF_963971535.1 Notolepis coatsorum | reverse complement strand
GAACATGAAGAGAGAGTGAGATATGTGTGTTTGTGTGTGTGTGTGTGTGTATGTGTGTGTGTGTCTGTGTGTGTGTGCGTCTGTGTACAGACGTGTGTGTGTTGTATGTGTGTATTGTGACACAGGGAATGTGTGTGTGTGTCGGTGTGTATGTCTGTGCGACTGTGTGTGTCTGTGTGTGTGTGCTGTGTCTGTGTGTGTGCTGTGTATGTGTGTAAGAGAGAAAAGACACAAGATTAGAACACACGATATGATGTACTGACATGTCCATCTGCTATCTTGAGGCCGTATTAAGAACATCAGCCAGACTGTCGCCCTAGTGTCTTTGAGCCCTGCTAGTTGACCTATATTAAACTAGTCAAGACTAACCCCTTTCCTACCTCCACCCTCGTATACACATTTTCCCCAACAAAACGCAACGCATCGCGTCCTCCTTTGGGACCACGACGATGGCTTGCTTCACCAACAGAGATTGGATCTCGTCGGCCAGAGCTGTCACCGCTGTTGACCCTGACAATAGGGTCTGTACCAAACCTGAAAATGGAGGGCGAGGTTGTGCAAACTGCAACACAAGTCCTCGCCTCAGCGTTCTCGCCATCCACCTCGACATATGGCACTGCTGTAGCCATATGTGATGATAATCCCAAAGCGCACCCGCCGCCACTTGGCGCTGGTCCGCCAGGAACTGTAGATAGGCGGCCCGGTCCCACCCGCTGTGCGTTGCCAACCCTGGACTCGCCAACCGCCCGAGCAGGGCATCCCGTGGAGCCTGGATATCGCACCCTGACACTACCAACGAGGCAATCGCACCCAAGGGGGGACCCCGACAGAAAGGGCCGGTTTGATACGGGGGAAGATGACATCACACTGGGTGACATAAGCTCCCCCACTGAACATCTCCCCGGCATGGACTGCTGAGGATCTGTTCTGCAGCCAGACATGCAAGGCGTGTGGTCCCCACACTGCCCGATAGGGTGGGTTCCTACACACCGTAGCCCTGCAGTGATATTACTACCACCCAAATCATGCACGCCTGACTGACCACCGCCAGTCTTCCGGCCGTGGGAGGCACTAACGTGATACCCGGCCTGGCGAGGGCGGGGCTGGGGGAACTCACGCTGCGACCCCCTGGACCTCGTGTTCCCCAGCTGACAACCTTCGTCGTTGACAGACACAACACCAGGCTCACCAAACACAGACGCAGAACGTGTGGCGTGGGAGCCGCTTGACAGCACAGCATTCTCACGGACAGACCCAGGCCTAGCCAGCAACTGGGTGTCAGCCCCTGTCCCCATGAGAAGCGAAACGTGGGGCCGCTTGTGCTACACTGAAGGCATGCGGCCCGCAGCCAAAGGGAACAAATCAGAGCCCGTATCCCGCTGGTGTTGGGGGGGGAGTGACCGGAGAGCGAGCTAGACACAGCTAGACGGTTTTTCTAGGGCGTGCTCATCTAATGTAGCCGATCCCTTGGCCGCCAAGGCTGTCGGCCTTGTGATCACCTGTTGTCTTTGTGGACAGGGTACCTCAGGCGGGGGAAACATGGCCGGTGGTCGGGAGGCCTTGCCACAGCCGCTGGCGAGGCTGTGCCCTCACCTCTGGCTGCGCGGTGTGAGGCGGTTTGGGGCCTAGGTCAAATACCGCCCGCTCTCCCGCGGAAAGACCAAAGTCCCTCTGCGGAGAGGGGAGCCCTGAGGAGGGAAAAACCTTCTCTCCTCCTCAAGGGGAGACTGTTAAAAACCAAGATGTATGTGAACAAGTGTTGACAGCATCCTAGCCCTCACTGCGGTTATAGCTTGCGGCTAGGTCAAAAGCTAAATAACCTCAAAACCTTGTGCAATGTTTTGACGCCGGCTGGCCCTAAGGCCCCACCACCCGACACCATTTTTGACAGAAAAAACAGCAATTTGAACAATGTTGCCAGTCGCTGCTAATTCTATACCGCGGCGGTATAGGCTTTAACAGCCCACCAGCCACCTGCCGGGCCAACTCGCCTCATGGCGTCGGCCGGGTGGGACACCGTTCCACCATGTCAGAGGCAAAGGACTGATGCCACCTGCTTCACAAGCACGGAACACCAGTGGTGGCTCCAGACCAAAGTCTACTACTAGTGAAGCACTGCCTCACTAGTAGGCATGCAGCAACCTCCACTGTGGTGTGCACCCATGAAGTGGTAAATGAATAAATGAACGAAAACTCCACTAACACACTGCAGAATGGGCTAGCCCATACACACAATTGTTAAGGGGATGCAGACCAGAGAAAAACACCAGTCCTGCACACAATTCATAGATTCACAAAAAGCACACCAGCCCTGAGCCTCAGCCCATCCACCCATGTAAATGGTAAACAAGCCCCCGTTAACAGTTTGAGTGCCAGCCATTAACATGGGAAACACGGTTAAATGCCAGGACCCACTTCAATGATAGCGTTGTGAACGCATAATCTCTGTCTTAAATTATGGCTGTGTCTAATCTGCCTGTCGCTTATCAATGACTTGTTTGCAGTCAACATTGTCGAAACGGATTGTTTTTTAATCGGTTCATTTTCGTTTTATAGCATTTTGAAAAGCCCTCGTTTTTCAGGAAAATATATAGATTCCGTGATAAAAGGCATTTACTGGAATATTCTAGCATACACAAAAACGCTGTAATTTTTCGGCCTATTTATGAATCGTTTTCAAATAAACGCTAGATTATCGATAGTATGTGTACTTATGCACGCTATAGAGGCGGGCTGAAAAATCTATTCTCTCATTTCCTCATCAGCGATCACAGCCACACACACACGCATAGGGCAAACGCTTATATCTCTGTGAAAACAGCTCTGATTATCCTAACACTGATCGCCATTCCAAATATCGATCACGCTTATTGATTACAGTGTTGGGTCCTGTAAATACATAATCCACGCGTTTTCCGGGCCGGCGAGCACAATTGATCCTTCAGTTGGCTTGAGGGAAAAGTTAAATGAGCAAACTGGCCACCCCCCCTGCATCAGTGTAAAGTAATGGGGTGCAGTTACACAGGGAGAGACAATAGGGGGCGGTATCTTCCCAATTGAGCTCAGAGAGACTCTGCAGCACTAACCCGAGGCTCGATTGATGAAATATGAATTCAAATCGCCAATAAAAATAAAAAGACAAACAAACGCTATATAGCATCGGGGGCACTCAAAGGTCGGCATGAACTAACGACAAAACGCGTCCATGGCACTCAATGTGTTAAACCCCCAACATTAGACACCGATTGATCAGCATGAATGGTTAAGAGGAGGGAAGACCTTTTAGTAAAGACAGCCCTCGGCTGGGAACAAGGAACGGTGTCCTAGCATTGTAGCATTAGCATTAGCCGTGCGCTCTAGGATAGCCGGGAAAACACCCAAAAACAGAGTCATGACGACCATGTTTTCCCAAATATCCTGCCCCTCGCACCAACACATCACTCGGCTGTCTCACGGGACAACGAGCTGTATTACTCATGCTAGTATCAATGCCTGACAACGCAGGCCTTACCTGCGCACGACTTAGCTCGACAGCTAACCATTGTGTGATGTCCCTCAGTCCGCTGTCACGAGACGAGGAAAACCCAGTACAGGCCCGTTGCGCTGTTTAGGATGTGCCGAGAAGATTCCAGGGGCTGGTGAACCTCTGGCGAAAACCCAGCATTGTGTAACTTCTCCCTGTGTTTCATAACAGCTAGTTCACGGAGTGCACTGCTACGTCCGTGTTGGAAACAAAAAAGAGGAAGGTAGAGTGTGACCATGTCCGGCGTCATATAGTAGGATGTGGGGGCGTGGCCTGGTCACGTGCATGTGAGTGCAATTGTTTGTTCGTGAGCACAGTAGGTGCTAGGAGATAAGAGATATCTCATAATGGCGAAGAGCGAGACGCGATTGGCCAGTATGATAATATAACTGTTTTGCACACATTCATTTAGTTTGACAGTTATTGAGAGTGAATGAATTTGAATATGGCCACCAGTGACGTCATCGGGGATAATGAACCCTTGTGTTGTGTTAGTTACAGCATCATGAAATTAGGTGAAAAATAATACCTTGTCTTATTCGGTTGTTCAGTCTGAAGCCACGTGTGATGTATATTCACATCCGGGGCCAAGCGCTGTCCCATGTGCTTCAGACAGCGGGAGATACTAGGAGCACAGTTTTGTTTATGACTCATATCTATTAAAACAACCAGGGACACTGAGGCATATTGAAAACACGAGAGCCTCAGCCAACACAGGAAGCCTGGCCCCCGGAAAGTGTTTATTGGAAGCAGGTCGATGCATCACGACTCTAGGGGACCAAATAGGGACCGCTACCTTATCATTTCATCGAGCTGCTCATTTATTCTCAATTTATTCCGTAAAGGAATGTGTGGAAAAGTGTTTAGAGTTTTTGGATGTGTGTTAGAGATTATGCGGGAAATAAATCAACATTGTTTTTTTTGGGTGAAGTGAACCTTTAACACATTAATTGCCAATAACGAGTTTACTTGTTATTGGCTGCCATGCGTTGAGTGCCAACAACGAGTAAACTTGTTTTTATGATTGTTATTTCTTTTATTCGCTATTGGCATTCATAATTCATCCAGGAAGCCTCCGGGAGCCAGCTGGACCCTGTCTGATATTGCAACGCCTCAATACCGCCACCTGGTGGATTTCGGGCGAGTTACACTCCACTCTAAACCGGAAGTGGCGCTCTGTGCATCGGGAAAAAAGCTCCGCCAGAGATATCTTGTAACGTGGATCAATATACACACCTCGAGTGCATGGGATCGCTTTCGAGACGCAAGAATCAATATGCTTTCGGCGTTTATTGCGTGATACAAACGGAAAATGGATCTAGCCCCCCACCACAAGCATCATTAGTTTGACTTCCAATCACATTGTAAATACATAGATACAATATGTAAATATATTACATATGGCTATAACATAACGTACATTATGTACCTTTTTCCTGTGGTTGATAAGTACTTTATTTTACGTATTTTAAGCGATCGGGCTGTGCAGCTATGGAGGAAAATGTAGTGACCGTCTAGTCGTGTATAAGTTCAGTGTACCATGGGGAAATTATACTGAATATATATTTATATGCATAGAACAGCTAGCTTGAGTTACTGGCTATTGTGACATGAGTGCATAAAACATTGTCACTTCCCAAGTCAAAAATGGACTGCATTTATAATACAGCGCTTTTATCCAAAGTGCTTTACAACGTATGCCTCACATTCACCCGTGCACTCACAGATGGTGGAGGCAACCATGCCAGGCGCCAACCCACTCATTAGTTAGGGGTTAAGTGTCTTGCTCAAGGACACTACTGTAAGTAAATATATATACAAAAATATAAAAAAGTATAATTACTTTAGTATACTTTTTATGTATTCAGAAAGTATACTAAAGTTGTGTTACATTTTACTTAAGTTGTAGTTCAGATGTACAATATTGTAACTTTTGATGTATTTTGGTTACTTTTGCTTACCAAAATACAAAAACCATTTTGTAAACAGAAAAAGTTTTATTAATTTCTTTAGACTTACAGCATATTAATGTCATATTAATATTAAACCCTGATCGGAGCACTACAATCAGCGCATTAATTGGGTCGAATGGCAGCTGAAATTCCACCTGGCTAGAGCGACAACCTACATCTTGTCTGGATGAGAGAGACATCTGGTTTGCAAGGCTAGAATCTACCTGCCTCTCTAAGTCTAATTACCAGCCACAATTATTGCATGTATACATGTTCATCTAAGGGGCCGTGTCCACAGATAGCGTTTTTTTTTCAAGGCGGACCGCTTTGAACATCTAAAATATGCATGCCCAGAGCGTTTCCACTCAGTCTCGCGACTCCGCCACTTGCTCTATTTTGATTGGTCGCTCGAAAAAAAGGCACCTTGATGAGCGGCGCTCCTCTCCAAAAGTTGAACTATTTTCAACTTTATGCGCTAAAACGCGAGGCGCGGCGCTGGGAAAAGGAGCGCGCCTGTTGCGTCTTTAGCATATAAATGAATGACAGAAAGGAGCTGGCAACTCATAAAGAGCTGGCTGTGGACACACGGCCCCTAAGGGTTTCATATTCACAGGGACAGACACAAACAACCACCATGACATAATTGCATGCATCTACCGGATGAAATAAAAAACAGCAGGAGTATTTTTAAGTTTAAAAAGATGTTTAAAAACAGGGTTCTAGAATCTTATAGTCAAATTTAACCTACATGTAGAATCTGTTTTCTCTACCATGAAACTCGGGTATTGCAGATTAAGTATGGATTTTCCTATGTTGGCTTATGTTCTTTTCGGGAACGGTTTTTGTTGATTGTTGATTTTTTGTTTGTTTGTTTTATTTTGCAAACTTTCACTTTTTTTTATTCTTTTCGGGATCGTTTTTTGTTGATTGTTGATTATTTTTTGTTTGTTTGTTTTATTTTGCAAAATTTAACTTTTTTAAATTTGTTTTTGAATTAGGGGTAGGTTGCTCTATAAGCCTTTTGGCTTTAAACCTATCCTTTTCGCTTGTTTATTTGTAAAAGAATTCGAAAGATTTTTTGTTTATTGTTTATTCATTTGTTAACATTCGAAATAAAATAATTCATTCATTCATTGCCTGTTGTGTTGTACCACAGTATTACAGCTAATGGTAGCCACTCTTCCAACACCAGGTTGGTACACCTACACATGGCGGTTGAGTGCCCATGCTCAGTAGTAGAACTACTGTCATCACCGGGGATCAAACCGGCGACCCTTCTGATTACCGGGGTCACAGCGTACCAACCTCCTCAGCTACAGTAACCACCACACCACTGAGGGTCCTCCACCATGGCCCGGGATGAGAATGCTGCAGTAACCATGGCAACTTGACTGCCCCCAGACACACCCGTCATCGGTCAAGGACATAGGGGGCATTGTGTGTGTGTGTGTGTGTGTGTGTGTGTGTGTGTGTGTGTGTGTGTGTGTGTGTGTGTGTGTGTGTGTGTGTGTGTGTGTGTGTGTGTGTGTGTGTGTGTGTGTGTGTGTGTGTGTGTGTGTGTGTGTGTGCGTGCGTGTGTGTGTGTGTGTGTATGTGTGTGTGTGCAGGGTAGGGGGCCCCTATAAGTGTGTTAGTGTGTTGTGTGTGTGTGTGTGTGTGTGTGTGTGTGTGTGTGTGTGTGTGTGTGTGTGTGTGTGTGTGTGTGTGTGTGTGTGTGTGTGTGTGTGTGTGTGTGTGTGTGTGTGCGTGCGTGCGTGTGTGTGTGTGTGCAGGGTAGGGGGCCTCTATAAGTGTGTTAGTGTGTTGTGTGTGTGTCACATGTGAAAGAGTGAACGAGAGCCTCTAATTTCCAGAGGGAAAAGCATCCTGATCCAATTATACTGACTTCAGTCAGGATGGAGCTGATGTAGCTATAGCCCTGTGTATCTATGTATCTCTTTTGTGGCGGCACGGTGGTGTAGTGGTCGACACTGTTGCCTCACAGCTAGACGGTCCAGGGTCTGATTCGCCCCGTTGCCGGGTACC
>NW_028169058.1:15000-19352 GCF_963971535.1 Notolepis coatsorum | reverse complement strand
GCCCTACACTGTAATCATAGTAATGATAATAATCTTAACTACCTCATACTGTAATCTACCCATGTAACTCTGTATGATGTACACTAGTGCTGTACATTACATACAGCAGATATCATCACCTTTATCTATACTCCAAAAGACCATCGAGGTCGCCCTCATTTTCAATGTCGTCGAGACTTTACACACATTTCTACGATATAACAATAATAAATATTCACATAGGCATAAAATCAGCACACAGATTGACAGAATAAAAAAACAATGCATACATTACAGACAATGTAAACGTGTTAATAATGGCATAAAATAAGTACAAAAGTACAGTGTCGCTCGAAGGCATGGAACCCCCCCCACCCCCCCCCCCCACCCCCCCCCCCCCCCCCCCCCCCCCCCCCCCCCCCCCCACCCCCACCCCACCCCATATTTCTCCCAGGGAGCAGGAGGTGCTGAAGTGTCCAAAAGAAAACAAACAAAAGAGAGAAAACACGTCGCGCCCCGACTGATAAAGCCATAATCAAATTGGATGTCAAACGTGTCGACCCATGTAGGTCAATATTAGATTAGATTAGATTAACTCTATTGTCGTCACACAGTACATTGTACAAGACAGTGCAACGAGATCGTGTACGTCCAACCAGGATGTGACAATCAACAGTCAGTTGCAATATAAGACACACATAAATAAAACTGTACAGTATAGGTGCAATGGTTAGCACAATGTGCAATGGTGAGAATACAAAATAATAATTAAAATAATCCTTCATTCTCGAATCCGGGTGTCAGCGTTGCCTCCGGCTTGGGCCGGCCGTCATACTGGCTCAATTGGCAGAGTCAGCGGGTGGAAGTCGATGGGTGGTAATCTGGACGTTGTGGACAGCGACTCCTACAGGTCGGTCAGGGCGCCTGCACAGCAGAGACAGGAAGTGGCGGGGGCAGCGTGAGCCTCCCACACGTTACACCTCGCCACTGAGAGTCCGCGCTGGCAGGTGAAAAGATGTGACAGGCTGCCTCCTCGTGTACCGGAGGGGACACGTGATGCAAGGCTTCTATCCTCCCTACGACCGGCCAGTGGGGGGCATATGCGGGCAACGTTCAAGACAGGGGAGGGGAGTGTTTTACCTTCACTGCTCGCTTTGGCGTCTCCGCCAGGATGGGAGGGAGGATTCCCTTGTAGAAGCCGGCGATTCTGTGTGGAGAGAGAGAGAGAGAGAGAGAGAAAGAGAGAGAGAGAGAGAGAGAGAGAGAGGAGATAAAAGAGAATTATATATACTGTATACGGCGAAGCGAAAACTGTTATTGCTTTTGAATAGAGATGTCCGATATTATCGGCCGATATTGGCATTAAAATGTGATATCGGAAAATATCGGTATCGGTTTTAAATTCTTTTATTTTTATTTATTTTTTTACATTTCTATAACCTTCTATAACTTTATTTACCCAGGCAAGCAAGTAAGAACAAATTCAGATTTTATTTATTGTCAAAAGTATGCATAATGTTGTGGAATTCATTCCACAACAAGATATATGTAATGTTAATGACCTGAAATTATTAAATTTTTGGGGGGGGGGGGGGGGGGGGGGGACCCTGCATATATCGGTATCGGTTGATATCGGTATCGGAAATTAAGAGTTGGACAATATCGGTATATTGGCACAACGACAAAATTGGGACGGGGAGAAAAACAGAGAAAAATTGGAGAAAGAGAAGGTAAAAAAAAATAAAAATAGGCTAGCTATTTCCCATAATGGCGTGTTCCTTTAAAACCTACCTCTTCTCAACTGCCTTCCTCTCTGCCCCCCTCCTCCCTCCTCTCCATCTTTGCATGTTTGTGTTCCGCTCGTCTATTGTTTGTGGCGTGTGGTGTATAAATGACAAAGCTACAGAGTACATAATGCTAAGATAATGTATGTACAGTAAAATGGTATACAGTGGTATGGGTGTGAATACACTATATGATGATAAACCAGTCCAGCCGTCATAGCAGCATGGGGGAGGGGAGGTACAGGTATGGGCAGGGTAATAGTAGAAAGACATAAATATAGGCAATACAATTAGATCTGAATATAAAAATATGAGAAGAAATAAACAAATGTAAACAATATAATATAATTAACACTTTAATCGCCGGAGACGCCGAAACTCGTCTTTCCCCGCCATGCTCATTCTGCCGAAGACGCCGTAACACGTCTTTGATATCAATATTTCAAAAATCTGTGATCGAAATCATATTTCTCCCCCGGGGACCTGAGATATACTGCTGAGCTCCACTCAACTCTCTAACGGTTCAAGAGCGCCATCTGGTGGCCGATCGGGGGATCACACAGGGGAGAAACAGGATGTAGAAGCTGGTGCTCATTTCAATTCGGTCCGATCACTCGCTATAGGTCCCGGGACTCGAGCTCGACACAATACATAGCGATCCGTTGCCAATAACTCGATAAACAACATGATTTGGACGTATATACTATTATACAACCTGGAAATGGATCGGGTATTTCTCCATCCCATAATAGAAAAAATTCTGTTCCACGCTCATCTGCCAACGGCGCGAGGAAGCTACGGTGCGTTTCAGCTTTATTTTGTAATGTCCTCTATACTAACTGCTCTAATGATCATATCACCCACACTAGATGAATGATATAACGTTGCCCACGGAATTATAAACGACCCCCCGCCCCCATCCGGTCAACATCAGATGATACGTAGTAACTTCTAGAACTACGTGCAGTTGAAATTTTTTATCTGGCACCGATCACTATCAAACTGTATTTGATCATCAATATAATGCATTTAGGGCTATAAATCAAGTTCTGGAGAAAGCTGCAGAAAACGATAAAAACATACTTATACTTTAGACCGTATTTTAGTATGAATATGTGAATGAAAAAGTATAACGTTGCTACACCCTGAACAATAGATATAGGACATTGAATGGGCCATAATAATGTCAATTTAGCAATACAATTTAAAAAGTTATAGCCCTGCAAAGAAGGGGAACTTCTCCATGTTAAATAGAGCTGGCAAGGGATGGTAAATTATGAATTTAACCATGGCGATCAAAGTGTTAACAACATTTTAATTGTGCACTGTTGAGTCTGAGCTCGAGACACACAAATGTCGTCACCTGCAGCGCCCATGTATTGTTGTGTATTTGACAAATACAGAACTTGAACTTGAACTCTGAATATAAAATGTGAGATAAATTAACAGTGTAAACAAAGGTGCAGATGAGGGTCTGTGTGTCCTATTGGTTATATTATACATACAGTGTGTATATTATGTAGTGTATATGCAGTGTGTAAAGTGTACATTGTTATTATACAGTGTTATATGGATTATTCTATATTATTATTATTATTATTATTATTATTATTATTATTATTATTATTATTATTATTATATACTATATTATTATTATTATTATTATAGACTATATTGTTATTATTATGTATTATTATTATTATTATTATTATTATTATTATAGACTATATTATTATGATTATTATTATTATTATTATTATTATTATTATTATTATTATTATTATTATTATTATTATTATTATTATTATAGACTATATTGTTGTTATTATTATTATTATAATCCCTGTATCATGATATTTACAGTATCTCTCCACTACAGTCCTACTGAGGAGGTGGAAGCAGGTCTGCACATATCAACACGATGTTCAACTGTCTGATGACACAACGTTGCCGTCACATTTTTCTTTGCCCACCACACACGGGAGAAGCTAGTAGCATGTTCACCGTTTTGCCAAGAGAGCACAAAGCGTGTTGTATACACATTTCAGAAGGGCATGCATGTGCAAGTTCCCCCCCCACCTCTCCCCCGAGTCACAACACAACACACAGAACGGACATGTGGCCTCTTCCGTCAGGACGGCTCGCCTGTGCTTGGACCTCGTGGATAAAAACACGATGGGATGTCCGATATTGGCTTTTTTACCGATATCCGATATACCGATATTGTCCAACTCTTAATTTCCGATACCGATATCAACCGATATATGCAGGGTCCCCCCCCCCCCCCCCCAAAAAAACTGAATAATTTAGTTAGGGTTAGATTTTTGAATAATTTCAGGTAATTAACATTACATATCTCTTGTCGTGGAATTAACACAACATTATGCATACTTTTGACAATAAATAAAATAAGAATTTGTTCTTACTTGCTTGCCTGGTTAAATAAAGGTTAAATAAATGTAAAAAAAATAAATAATAATAATTTTGAAAACCGATACCGATACTACATTAGGCTTATATTATTCTAATTACTTGTTTCATTAGGATTTAGTAGATACTATATATACGCTCTGCCCTATACGTACAGTA
>NW_028169058.1:0-10000 GCF_963971535.1 Notolepis coatsorum | reverse complement strand
CCCTACTACTGACGACTAGCCCCGGTCTCCCCTACTGCTGACGACTAGCCCCGGCCTCCCCTACTACTGACGACTAGCCCCGGCCTCCCCTACTGCTGACGACTAGCCCCGGCCTCCCCTACTACTGACGACTAGCCCCGGCCTCCCCTACTGCTCGACGACTAGCCCCGGCCTCCCCTACTGCTCGACGACTAGCCCCGGCCTCCCCTACTACTGACGACTAGCCCCGGCCTCCCCTACTGCTGACGACTAGCCCCGGCCTCCCCTACTGCTGACGACTAGCCCCGGCCTCCCCTACTGCTCGACGACTAGCCCCGGCCTCCCCTACTACTGACGACTAGCCCCGGTCTCCCCTACTGCTGACGACTAGCCCCGGCCTCCCCTACTACTGACGACTAGCCCCGGTCTCCCCTACTGCTGACGACTAGCCCCGGTCTCCCCTACTACTGACGACTAGCCCCGGCCTCCCCTACTACTGACGACTAGCCCCGGCCTCCCCTACTACTGACGACTAGCCCCGGTCTCCCCTACTGCTGACGACTAGCCCCGGCCTCCCCTACTACTGACGACTAGCCCCGGCCTCCCCTACTGCTGACGACTAGCCCCGGCCTCCCCTACTGCTGACGACTAGCCCCGGCCTCCCCTACCACTCGACGCCCACAGCAGCAGCAGCAGTCATCGCCGCCGCCTCCCAACATCCCCAGTGACCCACAGCAGACGATCAAACACGCCGGACATCAAGTGACAGAATCAAGCCGTTTCATCAACACCTGCGGTTACATGATGCGGCACCGCGGCGGCGTAATGGGGTCATAATAATAAACACCGTTGTTGGCAGGAGATCATGTGACCGCAGGAGGATATCCCCACTGGGTGGTGATCAGGGGTGGGGCTCACCAGAGGCCTCACCGTACCATACTATCACCATACTTGAGTCACGATACGATAGTATGGCGATGGAAAATATATTGCGATGCGCTGAGTATTGCGATATTAATATTGCGATATATTGCGATTTTTTTTTTTTTTTTTTTTTTTTATTATTGCAAAACAAAACTTATTAAAAGTCAGTACTCAACACACAATGTATAATGAAACTTTCAGTAAAGGTGGTTAAAATATATGCAAGTACAGAAACAGGATAAAACAAAAATAGTCAATAATAACATTTTAACCGTATACAGTGTATATCCAGCGAATTTACAATTATATAAATGTTAGTATATAATATACCCCTAATACCTATTTTCTAAAACCCTACACACATATGCTCCAGCTCAAACCCCCCCCTCCCGGACCCCCTCTTGGATAGTACCTCCATTATCCCTCACTCCTAACCAGACACTACCATTATAGGCTAGCTTTTATTCTCTCCACCACTTCTAACCACATTGACATTTTGGATTCATTGAGCCCCAGAATTCTTGCTGTAGATATTTCTTGATATATCACATCGAGATATGTAAGAAACCACACTTTCCGGCACATTTTTTCCGGTTGAAACCAACGTGATGCGATCAGTTTTTTAGCTACTGTGATACCCGATAAAACCAATCTTTTAAGTTGTGGATTCACTGCAAACTCAAAAACATCATTCAATAGCAATACCGCGGGGTGTACAGGTATATTCCAAAATACGAGTATTGATAATTGTTGGGACACATCTTTCCAGAATGCCTTAACTGGTGGGCAGTCCCAATACATGTGCATAAATGTTCCTTCGTCCCCATTTGTACATTGGGAGCATTTGGAGTCTTGTATAAGCCCCATTTTGCACAGCCTTATAGGAGTCAAGTATGTCCTGTGAATATAGTTCAGATTGATTTGTTGATGATCCGGGTTCCTTGATGTAAGTCGGACATTTGCCCAGGCTCCTTGCCGATATATTGCGATTTATTACCTTTTTTCAACTGCAAAGTAAAACTTTGTCAACATGTTTTATCTAATAAAATAAAGTTTTCAGTCCGTTCATCTCACTTCGATCATTTTTATTGCCGCAAATGGGATTTTCTCAAGCAGACAGATGTCAACACTGTAATCTGTGTTGCATGTACCTGACAAACTGAACTGTTTGTACTACAGTCATATTCCAACTTAACTGGATGCACACGTGTGTGTGTGTGTGTGTGTGTGTGTGTGTGTGTGTGTGTGTGTGTGTGTGTGTGTGGACTACTGTACTATTACAGGTATTGAAATGAACAATGAAACTTCTAGCCCCGGGAATTCTTTTTATTTTTTATATTTTCTTTTAAATAAATAAATAATTAAATATCGATACTTGGTCATGAAAAGTATCGCGATACTACTACGTATCGATATTTTCCCCCACCACTACTGGTTGATGCCTACATTAACCCCTTCCTCTTGGTCTCGTTTGTGTACACACGGGTTATTTAACAAAGAGCGGAAGCCGATCTTTGTTAAATGCAAAACGCCGGCAGCCACACGTTTCCCGCGGGCGTGGTCGGTGGTCCCGCGGGCGTGGTCGGTGGTCCCGCGGACGGCCAGGTGACAGAAATGTATTACAGGCCTCTCTCTCTCCCCTGGGACCAGCGGTCATTTGAATGATGATTTGACTTCCCAATGTAAAGTACACACTAAGTCTCCTTCTGGCTTTTCCTAAGCAAATCATCTCCTGAGGTGGGGGGGGGGGGAGGAGGGGGGGGGGGGTAACGCTGGGCAGCAGCTGGTTAGAGGGCGAGGAGGGAGGGAGGGAGGGAGGGAGGGAGGGGGGAGAGGGAGAGAGAGAGAGGAAGGAAGAGAGGGAGAGAGATTTGTCTTTTATTTTCATAAACCCTCCCTTCTAACAACTACCATCCATTTGCTGAAGTGCTAAAAAGGGCAAAGAGATGACAGGAAAAACCAATTAGTCAAATTAGGTAACCATAATAATAATAATAATCCACACGTTTAATATCAATCTGTACTACTACTACTACTAGTACTACTACGACTTCTCCTAAAAACACACTTCTTCAATCAATATCTGAAATTAAGAAGAAAAAAATACTGTCTTTTACTATTATGCACTTTGCTACTAAGTCATCCTTCTTGCCTATATTACTACCTACTGTGCTAATATGTCTAGATTACGATGCACTCAATACTGTAGCACTCAAGTTCAACACTGTTTGACGAACAATCTTACTGACCCTCGCTGCCAGAGTTGTACCTTCCTGCTGACCTGTTGTACACAACTTGTAAGTTGCTTTGGATACAAATAAATGTGAATGTAAATCTACTACTACTACTACTGCTACAATTTAGTTCAAATGCAATGTTTAGGACCAATACAATATAAACCGGGATATATTATCCCACAGGGGGCTGAGGAGGACATGTATCCAGGAGACAGTGTGGTCCCACAGGGGGCTGAGGGGGACATGTATCCAGGAGACACACTGGTCCCACAGGGGGCTGAGGAGGACATGTATCCAGGAGACACACTGGTCCCACAGGGGGCTGAGGAGGACATGTATCCAGGAGACACACTGGTCCCACAGGGGAGGGAGGCTCCACGACTCAGTAAACAGCCAGCATGCTTCATCTGCTTCATCTGCAAATATTATCCTTTTCCCACCGACGCCGCTGACCTTGACGTTGTGACAACAGACGCCGTGCGACGGGAGGCTCAGCGGGTCAGGTTTCACTCCAGGTGTCCCCCTGTGCTGTACCGTGTTCTGTACCCTGTACTGTACCCTGTGCTGTACCGTGTTCTGTACCCTGTACTGTACCCTGTACTGTACCCTGTGCTGTACCGTGTTCTGTACCCTGTACTGTACCCTGTACTGTACCCTGTACTGTACCCTGTGCTGTACCGTGTTCTGTACCCTGTACTGTACCCTGTACTGTACCCTGTACTGTACCCTGTGCTGTACCGTGTTCTGTACCCTGTACTGTACCCTGTACTGTACCCTGTACTGTACCCTGTGCTGTACCGTGTTCTGTACCCTGTACTGTACCCTGTACTGTACCCTGTACTGTACCCTGTACTGTACCCTGTGCTGTGCCAAACCCTTTACTTAAAGGGGCACTTCACACAAAAAAGCACTATATAAATGCAGCCATTTATATATATATATATGTAACAGTTGCAACATCGTCACCTTAATTTAAACTTCGATGCCCCGAGGGGGTTTCGAACCCGTGGTCTCCTCCACACCGCGGGCGACAGCACCACCAAGAGGTGAACTCACTGCTTTGTAACGTGTCTATGTGACTGTTTAAGGGTGAGAGTGAGTTTAACCCACAGCACCGCTACTCGCCCCCCAGTCACCTCACAACATCTGAAGTCCATCGTGACTGCGCTTCACGGTACCATCCGTTACATATATATATATATATTATATATATAAATTGTACAAGGTAAAAAAATTGCAGATAAAAAAAGAACTTCTACAGTGTAAGTAGCATCAGTGTGTGCGTGTGATAAGTGTGATTGTGTGTGTGGTGTGTAAGTCACTTGCTTGTGTGTGTCTGCTCATGTAAAGGTCCGTCTGTCTGTCAGCTTGACGTGTGGTTTGAAGGTGAGTGAGTACCAGGGAGGGGCTGCTCTCGCTGACCACACCTGAGGATCAGAGGGAGGGGCTGCTCTCGCTGACCACACCTGAGGATCAGAGGGAGGGGCTGCTCTCGCTGACCACACCTGAGGATCCAAGGGAGGGGCCGCTCTCGCTGACCACACCTGAGGATCCAAGGGAGGGGCCGCTCTCGCTGACCACACCTGAGGATCCCAGGGAGGGGCTGCTCTCGCTGACCACACCTGAGGATCAGAGGGAGGGGCTGCTCTCGCTGACCACACCTGAGGATCCAAGGGAGGGGCCGCTCTCGCTGACCACACCTGAGGATCCCAGGGAGGGGCTGCTCTCGCTGACCACACCTGAGGATCAGAGGGAGGGGCTGCTCTCGCTGACCACACCTGAGGATCCAAGGGAGGTACTGCTCTCGCTGACCACACCTGAGGATCAGAGGGAGGGGCTGCTCTCGCTGACCACACCTGAGGATCAGAGGGAGGGGCCGCTCTCGCTGACCACACCTGAGGATCCCAGGGAGGGGTTGCAGCGCAAACCAGTTTCTCTATTGTTCACACGTTGGCATTAAAAACACGTTCCGCCCCGGTGAACGTCTCCGCTACGTCAACATTGTGCTGACAAAACAGTCTCATGTTTGCAGATTAAATATTTAACGTTAGCTAATGCCCGTTACTAGACCACTAAGTAATCCCGTCAACCAGGAAATGCGCACGTCAAACCTAACGTCAGTCCTGTGTGCGTGAGACTCGTATTAGAAGTTGATCAAAGCGTTCTACTGGACCAAGCTGTACATTGCACTTTCACTTATTAATTATGTGCCCCCATGAACACTACGATCATCTACCACTCGTTTACTAAAGGTTCCCAACAAGAGCCAGAAGATTAGCAGCCTTTGCTAGTTTAGGCGCCAAAGCTGTGGAACACAACACCTGTGGAGATTAGGGAGGCAAGCTCACAGAGTAGATGAAAAGAGCAAATAATACGACATAATAACACAGGATAAGACTAACGCTTGGGTCGTTGTGTCGTTACTCAGATGCAAATGTCACGTAGCGGATTGAAAAACATAACGCACGGCTATTCCTCGAGATGAAAAGAGGCAATAATTCAACGACAAGCGAACGGTGATGATGACAAGAGTCTGGAGCCCAACTCGGGCGGCGCAGAGAGAGAGAGTGATTTACACTCCAGACGCTCTACAAGGCCCCGCTTAGAAACACTACGAGTCGTCCGGACCATCGTGTGTTTGTTAACACTCTCCCAGGGTTCCCACAGACATTGCTAAATGAATTCAAGGGATTTCAAGTACTTTTCCAAGCACTATTTTTCATTTTAAAAGGGCATTTAACCCTTTCACTGCCACACGACAGCCGGTTAACCCTTTCACTGTGACAATACAGAAGGTTATCCCTTTACTATCACACAACCGACGGCGATGCTCCATCATTAGCATCATTAGCTCCGCAAATGCTAATGATGGAGCATCGCCGTGGGTTGTGTGATAGTAAAGGGCTAACCTTCTGCTGTGTGGCAGTGAAAGGGTTAAAAGGATCCAATTCACTTTTAAATGTGGTTTCTTTTTATTGGAAAAAAATCTATTTCCGACAATTAGTTACACTTTAGATAAAAAACAAATGCAATTTCTTGATTCAGAACAATTTAATCATGGATGAACAAAACGTTCAATGTGAATGGTTGATTTGAATTTCAATTACTTTTTAAGCACCTTGTTAAAAACTTACTGTTTTCAAGGAATTCCAGGCCTTGACTTTTTTTTGTAGAAAATCAAGCACTTTAACCAGTTCAAGGACCTAGTGCGAACCCTGCTTCCCTGTTCAATGTGAGGACCCAATTATGGCAACATGTACATTATAGTGAAGTGCTCGTTTCTGTATGACCTCCTGGGATTGTGCTTCCTACAGGTGTAACGGTACACACACACACACACACACACACACACACACACACACACACACACACACACACACACACACACACACACACACACAGACACACACACACACACACACACACACACACAGACACACACACACACACACACACACACACACACACAGACACACACACACACACAGACACACACACACACACAAGGGGTGTAACGGTACACAAACACACACACACACACACACACACACACACACACACACACACACACACACACACACACACACACACACACACACACACACACACACACACACACACACACACACACACACACACACACACAGACACACACACACACACAAGGGGTGTAACGGTACACAAACACCACGGTTCGGTACGCACCTCGGTTTTGAAGTCAAGGTTCGGTGCGGGTTTTCGGTACAGTGGGGGGGAAGTTTGGCTTTCCATGTTCCACTCAGGGGTGATGTAGTGTGCAGCAACTAACTGTACTTGTAGGGCTGTTAACGGATATTATATATTGAAATTAATAATCGATTTGTTAAATTAAAAAGAAATATTAGATTGTGAAACGGTGGGCGGTTGTTAGTGGTTAACATGCCGTTGTATTGGTTCGGTACACAGCCGTACTGAACCTTAGGTCCAGTACTGAAGCGGTTCGGTACGGATACGTGTACCTTTACACCCCTAAGACCAAAAACGAATGGGTGACAGTGGTCGGGAGGTAGAACGGTCATCTGGTAATCCGGAGGTTCCCGGTTCAATTCCCGCTCCTCCCGGGCAGCGTGTCCAAGTGTCCTTGAGCAAGACACTTAACCCCTAATTGCTCCCGATGTGCAGGTTGGCACCTTGCATGGTCGCCTCCACCGTCGGTGTGTGAGTGAATGGGTAAGATGTGAGGAACTAATTGTAAAGCGCTTTGGATAAAAGCTGCTATATAAATGCACCATACACTATACAAAATATATAATATACAAAACTAAAATGTACAAAAATAAAAAAAATGAGGTAGAAGAACATTGGTCAGTTAATTTAACCGTGATCACCCAGATCGGATGAAAGTCACGTGGTCAAGTATAGTTAACTATTACTGAGACACTGGCCTGATTCAGAGCCTTTTCAGACGCCCGCGGACTAATTAGCCTAATCTTTGCGGATCTTTGGACTGCAGTGGACACACAGACAACAATGGGCTGAATGAACATTTAGTTCCTCGAAAAGGAGTTCCTGGGACTAAAGGTAAACACCGGCCTTTGTTGACCCGTCCGAGGCGTTTGATGCTGTTGATCGTCAAACTCTTGAGTTCTGGTTAGTTGGCTGGTTTAAAATCAGTAAAAAAATAATATTTCAATCGTGTGCAAGATCAGATGTATGCTCTGTTTTCTAATTCCGACTTTTTTATGATATGATATGACTTGTGATATGACCTTTTTGACTACAAGCTATAATATATTGCTACATTATTATTTTTTTTAATCCACTTTTTCTCCTCTTTTTTCTATTTTTCTCCCAACCCAATTTCGCTGTGCCAATTCTCCCTCCCCTGTCTTGAACGTTGCTCGCATATGCCCCCCACTGGCCGGTTGTAGGGAGGATGATTGATTGATAGATTGATTGATTGAAAAGTTTATTAACAGATTACAGAATGGGTACAATACAGTACAGCTCAATACATACAATTGCTAAGGGGATGCAGACCAGAGAAAGACTTTCATCTTGTTTACATCAGGGTCCCCCATTTTCAATTCATCATAACATACATGACATACAGATAGACAGTACTGCTACATCTATACATTTATGACGTACCAGATTTGCAAATACAGTACTGTTTGTGATACAAAAAGTGTCCAGAAAAAGAGTGTATATACATTTGATGTAGAAACTGTACATTGGGGGAGGTTTGGTGGGTGGGGTGGGGTTGGGTGGGTGGGTGGGGGCTGTACATTGGAGGTGGGGGGGGGGGGGGGGTTGGGTAGGGGGGGACACTGTACACTGTACATTGGAATACTGACAAAGCCATACTTGGTCATTTACTGTACAACTGGGTTAGGACATTTGTAAGGGCCAGTTTAGAATTGCAGTCTCCCGTAGGTGTTCTTTGAGTGGTTTTGAATGTGGGTAGTGATTCACACTCCTTTACAGCTGTGGGTAGGGCGTTCCACATTGATGTGGCATAATTGCGAAACGTGTTTAGTCCCTTGTTTGAGCCGAATCTGGGTTAACATGATTTGTGGAGCTCCCTCTGGTGTTGTGGTCGTGGTATTCACTGACCTTTGGGAAGTATTTTGACATGTACATGGGTACCTTGGTCGCGTAGTGTATCTTGTAGACCAGGCCCATTGCAAGTTGCTGTACTCTGTCGTCTACTCTAAGCCATCCTAGGTTGTCAAAGTGGGCAGGGGTGAGGTGGGTTCTAGGAGTCAGGTCAAGCAGTAGTCTGATAGAAGCCTTGCATCACGTGTCCCCTCCGATACACGAGGAGGCAGCCTGTCACATCTCTTCACCTGACAGCGCAGACTCTCAGTGGTGAGGAGTAACGTGTAGGAGGCTCACACTACCCCCGCTACTTCCTGTCTCTGCTCTGCAGGCGTCCCCCAACCGACCTGTAGGAGTCGCTGTCCACAACGTCCAGATTACCACCCATCGACTCCGGCCCAAGCCGGAGGCAACGCCGACAGCCGGAGTCGAACCCGGTGTCTCTTGCGTTGGTGACGAGCGCAATGTCCGCTGCGCCACCCAGCCGCCCTATTGATACATTTTTTTAACCACTTTGTATTTATACTTTATTGTCTGTTATCATGCGTTCGTCGTGTTAACCGTGTTCTGGTCTCCGTTTGGAAATGTGATTGTGAATCTCAACAGCCAACAGACTGACACACTTAACACGTGCTTAGCCCTTTCACTACCGCTCTACCAAATGGTTAACCCTTTCACTGCAACAATACAGAAGGTTAACCCTTTCACTGCCACACGACAAATGGTTAACCGTCTGTAGTGTGATAGTAAAGGGTTAACCTTCTGTAGTGTGATAGTAAATGGTAAATGGTTAACCGTCTGTAGTGTGATAGTAAAGGGTTAACCTTCTGTAGTGTGATAGTAAAGGGTTAACCTTCTGTAGTGTGGTAGTGAAAGGGTTAAAGCTCTGTGAGAGCAGAGAAGAGCTGTTAGCATTATCTTCACATCACAAGAAGGAACAACTGCAACTAAGGCTGAAACTAAATCAAAAACTAAACTAAAACTAACAAAACCCACACAGATAATGGACTAAAACTAAACTGAAAACTAAAAACTAAAAACTAAAATGAAAAACTAAAACTAAAACCCATAATAGCTCTGACAATGCACTGAAGCTTCACGGTGCAAAGAAAATGGTTTGGCGAGTTCAGAAAAGTAATTTTCTTTTCCAACTTTGCTGTCAACAAAATAATTTGGAATTTCTTTTATTATTATTATTAATTAGTAAACGCGGCCAAAGTTCTGACAGGAATAATACACAACGATACGGTAGCCCAATTTCTCCCTGCGTAATGATCCGG
>NW_028169059.1:0-19927 GCF_963971535.1 Notolepis coatsorum | reverse complement strand
TGTGTGTCTGTGCTTTCCTGCACCCAAGTGTATGTCTGTGTGCACACCTGCATGCATGTGTGTAAATTAGTGCGTGTGATTCTGGTGTCCATGATGTGGTCGTGTCTGAGTGATTCAGAAAGCAAACTGTCTGTCTGTTTGTATGTGCCTCAGTGTGCGTGTTGTCTCTATCTCTGTGTGTGTGTGTGTGTGTGTGTGTGTGTGTGTGTGTGTGTGTGTGTGTGTGTGTGTGTGTGTGTGTGTGTGTGTGTGTGTGTGTTTGTGTGTGCATGTGCTTACGTCCCAATGTGTGCATCATGCCTGGATGGATGTATAGTCTGGCTACTACTGTGTGATTCGATTTGATTTGATTTTTTTTAGTACATACAATTTATACAAAAGTATAAAAACAAGGGGTACAAGGATAACATGTGAAAGTCTGTCGACTTGTTTCCAACATGGTCCCAAGAAGAATACGATAAATCACAAAGAAAGAGTTAAGAAGATAAGATAGATACAACAAGTAGATAAAATAGACAACGCAATTTTCTGAAAGAGCCTCATTACAGCATGTCATGTTGTTGCAGATGTCGCTTCAAACCCCTCTTGAAGACAGCAATCGTGGGGGAGTTTTGGATGGCCCTGGGCAGAGAGTTCCACAGCCGGCAGGAATTGTTTAGTGAAGGACATGGTTTGAAGCTGTATGAAGCCGGTCAGAGCAGGCGACCTGGTGAACTGGTGTTGAACTGGTGTTGAACTAGTGAACTGGTGCACTGATGAGATGGTGAACTGGTGTTGAACTGGTGAACTGGTGGTGAACTGGTGAACTGGTGAGCTGGTGAACTGGTGTTGAACTGGTGTTGAACTAGTGAACTGGTGAACTGATGTTGAACTGGTGAACTGGTGAGCTGGTGAACTGGTGTTGAACTGGTGTTGAACTAGTGAACTGGTGAACTGATGAGATGGTGAACTGGTGAACTGGTGTTGAACTGGTGAACTGGTGAACTGATGAGATGGTGAACTGGTGAACTGGTGTTGAACTGATGAGATGGTGAACTGGTGAGCTGGTGTTGAACTGGTGAACTGGTGAACTGATGAGATGGTGAACTGGTGAACTGGTGTTGAACTGATTAACTGGTGAACTGGTGAGCTGGTGAACTGGTGTTGAACTGATGAACTGGTGAACTGGTGAGCTGGTGAACTGGTGTTGAACTGGTGAACTGGTGGTGAACTGATGAACTGGTGAACTGGTGGTGAACTGGTGAACTGGTGGTGAACTGATGAACTGGTGAACTGGTGAACTGGTGTTGAACTGATGAACTGGTGAACTGGTGGTGAACTGATGAACTGGTGAACTGGTGTTGAACTGATGAACTGGTGAACTGGTGGTGAACTGGTGTTGAACTGATGAACTGGTGAACTGGTGTTGAACTGATGAACTGGTGAACTGGTGTTGAACTGATGAACTGGTGAACTGGTGTTGAACTGGTGAACTGGTGAATTGGCAGTGTTAGGGGGTGGGAAAGCTGGTGGGTGGGGATCGGACGTTGTGGACAGCGACTCCTACAGGTCGGTTGGTGCGCCTGTACAGCAGAATCAGGAAGTATCGGGGGCAGCGTGAGCCTCCCACGCGTTACTCCTCGCCACTGAGAGATCGCGCTGTGCAGGTGAAAAGATGCGACGGCTGCCTCCTCATTGCAGCCGACCAGTGGGAGGCATAGTCTAAACAAGGTTCGAGACAGGGGAGAAAATGGGGAGAAAAGGTAGATACAAAATATATATATAAATTAAAAAAAAAGGGAATACAAGTGTGTTCATTCAGCCATATTTATTCCAAACTGAACATTTTCGGTGGCAGCATAGTCATTACAACAGACACTGATGTATTGGGTTTGTATTGGGTCCGTAGTTGTGTGATGTCACACCAGGAAGTCAAGACACACAGTTGTAAGCTAGAGCCTAGATCTATGAGCTAGAGGCCGACATGTAAACCAACAGCCAATAAATGTGAAGTTCACTTTGAACCTCGGTTGTCAAACCTCGTCAATGTTGTGTATGCATTTGGGTAGGCATCACAACGGTGTTCACTGTGCCTTTAAGACATTCATGGCCATTTGGATCCATCTAAAATCACTGTAGACGGCCAGCATTTCTAAACAGACTTGCATAGTCCATGGGGCTGTTTGTAGAGCTAAATCTATACTTTATAGTATTGCTATCTGTCCATTCTCATTGTCAATTGAGACCATAAACCGTCCCTTCAAAATGGCTTAAAGAAAAAAAAAATCATCAATACGTTCTCATTTTATAGCGTCTTGAATATAAGCGTTATAAGGGATTTCGGTTGGGATATTTCCTGGAACGCGAGATACAGGGCTAATAGCTACTAACGTTAAATCCAATGGCATTTCGGATATACAGAAGCTACAGTTAAAACTCAAACTGCATATGATCGGTATGATGGTCCACCATGAATGCATGAAAGGGGGGGGGGGGGGGGCGGGGCACGTCGTTTCTGATTATTGATTAGCAATAACCGCGTTAGCCTCATTAGCCTCATTCGTTGATTGGGTGGATGGCTATCAAAACAAGCCCTGATCAGCATGCAATTTAAGTGAAAAAGATCTTACCGTGGGCCGGTTGGATTCCCCAGAGCATTTCTCAGTTATCGATCGACATCTGGTAGATCGATATGTCCATTGGCTGATGATATATTCCTTTACTGCATAGTGAATTCGGCGTCGCAAAAGGTATTCCAAGCTACTATGCTGCACATCCATAATCCAGCTAACAGTAAACTCCATTGAAAGTCAAAAAAAGAGTGCACCGTTCTGCCACAGGGCACACTGCATTATCGAGACAACGCCCCTAAGAGGATCTGGCCGGTAATGCACTTTTCAGAATTCGAAGAGGAGGGTAGATCTGCAGTGCAGCTCGGTGACATCGAGTAGGTTAATACAATGGAATAAAAGCCAAAACAACCTTGCCACGGACATGTCCGTGGTTGGTCCTCAACCGTTGGATTCGAAACACGGATTTATACGTGGCCGGCCCCGAATGTGTTAAGACGGCACGGTGGTCTTACGACAGGGCTGTGAAATACCGTCAAGTGTTGTGGTAACGTCAGTTGGGTTGGTGTGCTGTTGTGCACTGGTTGAGCATGCAATAAAAACGTCTAACGTTACGTCGTAGTCCGGAAACATTATAGTCAATATAACAGATACACCTAGCTAACATGGGGCTGGCTGCTTTGAGCACACACACATGGGGCTAATGTTAGCTAGCAAGCAACTATATAGCTAAAACGCTAACTAGAAGCTAACTACTGTATACAGTTCCAATAGACTAACATTACACCTCTGTGATTTAAATGTGTCCTTACCTTAGACTCGAGGGTTGTACTAGGGTTGGATGCAGTTCCCCTTTGGTCAGTCTGTCTGTTTTCCATCTTCTGCTGTGTTTAACGTTATCTGTTTGCGAGTGCTCCCTTGACTGATGGCCAGTACGGCCGGAACTTTTATTAAACATTCTATATGTCCGCGGGTCTTGTGCAGTGGTCTCGTGAGTCCTGGCACTGTCAACTAAAGCGAGCACTCAGAAGACGCGCACCGTTGGCCAGTGACCGTGATATGCGCACTGACAGTCGGCGCAGTTGACATTTTCCAAATAAATCCTCTTCGTGCCCACTGCGTCCTGGGGAGTATGTGTTCGTCCCAAATACATATTTGATCGTCCCCGGGACAACGGGACGGTGTTAGTCTCGAGCCCTGTGGTGAGCAGGTTAACTGGTGAGCTGGTGAACTGGTGAGCTGGTGAACTGGTGAACTGGTGAGCTGGTGTTGAACTGGTGAACTGGTGAGCTGGTGAGCTACTGGTGAGCTGGTGAGCTACTGGTGAACTGGTGATCTGGTGAGCTACTGGTGAGCTACTGGTGAACTGGTGAGCTGCTGGTGAGCTACTGGTGAGCTGGTGAGCTACTGGTGAGCTACTGGTGAGCTACTGGTGAACTGGTGAGCTACTGGTGAACTGGTGAGCTACTGGTGAACTGGTGAGCTACTGGTGAGCTACTGGTGAACTGGTGAGCTGGTGAGCTACTGGTGAACTGGTGAGCTACTGGTGAACTGGTGAGCTACTGGTGAGCTACTGGTGAACTGGTGAACTGGTGAACTGGTGAGCTACTGGTGAACTGGTGAGCTACTGGTGAACTGGTGAGCTACTGGTGAGCTGGTGAACTGGTGAACTGGTGAGCTACTGGTGAGCTGGTGAACTGGTGAGCTGGTGAGCTACTGGTGAGCTACTGGTGAACTGGTGAGATGGTGAACTGGTGAGCTGGTGAGCTACTGGTGAACTAGTGAGCTACTGGTGAGCTGGTGAACTGGTGAGATGGTGAACTGGTGAGCTACTGGTGAGCTGGTGAGCTACTGGTGAGCTACTGGTGAGCTACTGGTGAACTGGTGAGATGGTGAACTGGTGAGCTACTGGTGAGCTGGTGAGCTACTGGTGAACTGGTGAGATGGTGAACTGGTGAGATGGTGAACTGGTGAGCTGGTGAGCTACTGGTGAACTGGTGAGATGGTGAACTGGTGAGATGGTGAACTGGTGAGATGGTGAACTGGTGAGATGGTGAACTGGTGAGCTGGTGAGCTACTGGTGAACTGGTGAGATGGTGAACTGGTGAGCTGGTGAGCTACTGGTGAACTGGTGAGCTACTGGTGAGCTACTGGTGAGCTGGTGAGCTACTGGTGAACTTGTGAGATGGTGAACTGGTGAGCTACTGGTGAGCTGGTGAGCAACTGGTGAGATGGTGAACTGGTGAGCTACTGGTGAACTGGTGAGCAACTGGTGAGATGGTGAACTGGTGAGCTACTGGTGAACTGGTGAGCTACTGGTGAGATGGTGAACTGGTGAGCTACTGGTGAGCTGGTGAGCTACTGGTGAGCTGGTGAGCTACTGGTGAACTGGCACAGTGTTTTATGGAGCTAGAGAGACAGCCGACCTATTGTTAAAATATTACCCAACTCACACACACACACGCCGCAGAAACCTCTGTGTGTTTGTGTGTGCGTGTGTGTGTGCTTGTATGTACTGTTTGCACTAGTCCATGCATTTGTATAATTGTATACTGTGCATGCATGTGTGTGTGTGTGTTTATGTGTGTTCAAGTGTGTGCGTGCATCATTTACATATATTGTTCTGTATGTGTGTTTGTACTGGTATATGAATGTGTGTGTGAGCGTGTGTGTGTGTGATTGTGTGTGAGCGTGTGTCTGTGTGTGTGATTGTGTGTGAGCGTGTGTGTGTGTGATTGTGTGTGTGTGTGATCGTGTGATCGTGTGTGTGATTCTGTGTGTGTGTGATCGTGTGTGTGTGTGTGCGTGTGTGTGTGTGATCGTGTGTGTGTGTGTGATTGTGTGTGTGTGATTGTGTGTGTGTGGTTGTGTGTGTGTGTGTGTGTGATCGTCTGTGTGATTGTGTGTGTGTGTCTGTGTGATTGTGTGGGTGTGTGTGTGATTGTGTGTGTGTGT
This sequence comes from Notolepis coatsorum, assembly GCF_963971535.1. Classification (NCBI taxonomy): domain Eukaryota; kingdom Metazoa; phylum Chordata; class Actinopteri; order Aulopiformes; family Paralepididae; genus Notolepis; species Notolepis coatsorum. Next base: position 14,423 of record NW_028169059.1, on the reverse strand, counting down.
GTGTGTGGTGTGTGTGTGTGTGTGTGTGTGTGTGTGTGTGTGTGTGTGTGTGTGTGTGTGTGTGTGTGTGTGTGTGTGTGTGTGTGCATGTGCTTACGTCCCAATGTGTGCATCATGCCTGGATGGATGTATAGTCTGGCTACTACTGTGTGATTTGATTTGATTTGATTTTTATTTAGTACATACAATTTATACAAAAGTATAAAAACAAGGGGTACAAGGATAGCATGTGAAAGTCTGTCGACTTGTTTCCAACATGGTCCCAAGAAGAATACAATAAATCACAAAGAAAGAGTTAAGAAGATAAGATAGATACAACAAGTAGATAAAATAGACAACACAATTTTCTGAAAGAGCCTCATTACAGCATGTCATGTTGTTGCAGATGTCGCTTCACACCCCTCTTGAAGACAGCAATAGTGGGGGAGTTTTGGATGGCCCTGGGCAGAGAGTTCCACAGCCGGCAGGAATTGTTTAGTGAAGGACATGGTTTGAAGCTGTATGAAGCCGGTCAGAGCAGGCGACCTGGTGAACTGGTGTTGAACTGGTGTTGAACTAGTGAACTAATGAACTGATGAGATGGTGAACTGGTGTTGAACTGGTGAACTGGTGGTGAACTGGTGGTGAACTGATGAACTGGTGGTGAACTGGTGAGCTGGTGAACTGGTGTTGAACTGGTGTTGAACTGGTGTTGAACTAGTGAACTGGTGAACTGATGTTGAACTGATGAACTGGTGAACTGGTGAGCTGGTGAACTGGTGTTGAACTGATGAACTGGTGAACTGGTGAGCTGGTGAACTGGTGTTGAACTGATGAACTGGTGAACTGGTGAGCTGGTGAACTGGTGTTGAACTGGTGAACTGGTGGTGAACTGATGAACTGGTGAACTGGTGGTGAACTGGTGAACTGGTGGTGAACTGATGAACTGGTGAACTGGTGAACTGGTGTTGAACTGATGAACTGGTGAACTGGTGGTGAACTGATGAACTGGTGAACTGGTGTTGAACTGATGAACTGGTGAACTGGTGGTGAACTGGTGTTGAACTGATGAACTGGTGAACTGGTGTTGAACTGATGAACTGGTGAACTGGTGTTGAACTGATGAACTGGTGAACTGGTGTTGAACTGGTGAACTGGTGAATTGGCAGTGTTAGGGGGTGGGAAAGCTGGTGGGTGGGGATCGGACGTTGTGGACAGCGACTCCTACAGGTCGGTTGGTGCGCCTGTACAGCAGAATCAGGAAGTATCGGGGGCAGCGTGAGCCTCCCACGCGTTACTCCTCGCCACTGAGAGATCGCGCTGTGCAGGTGAAAAGATGCGACGGCTGCCTCCTCATTGCAGCCGACCAGTGGGAGGCATAGTCTAAACAAGGTTCGAGACAGGGGAGAAAATGGGGAGAAAAGGTAGATACAAAATATATATATAAATTAAAAAAAAAGGGAATACAAGTGTGTTCATTCAGCCATATTTATTCCAAACTGAACATTTTCGGTGGCAGCATAGTCATTACAACAGACACTGATGTATTGGGTTTGTATTGGGTCCGTAGTTGTGTGATGTCACACCAGGAAGTCAAGACACACAGTTGTAAGCTAGAGCCTAGATCTATGAGCTAGAGGCCGACATGTAAACCAACAGCCAATAAATGTGAAGTTCACTTTGAACCTCGGTTGTCAAACCTCGTCAATGTTGTGTATGCATTTGGGTAGGCATCACAACGGTGTTCACTGTGCCTTTAAGACATTCATGGCCATTTGGATCCATCTAAAATCACTGTAGACGGCCAGCATTTCTAAACAGACTTGCATAGTCCATGGGGCTGTTTGTAGAGCTAAATCTATACTTTATAGTATTGCTATCTGTCCATTCTCATTGTCAATTGAGACCATAAACCGTCCCTTCAAAATGGCTTAAAGAAAAAAAAAATCATCAATACGTTCTCATTTTATAGCGTCTTGAATATAAGCGTTATAAGGGATTTCGGTTGGGATATTTCCTGGAACGCGAGATACAGGGCTAATAGCTACTAACGTTAAATCCAATGGCATTTCGGATATACAGAAGCTACAGTTAAAACTCAAACTGCATATGATCGGTATGATGGTCCACCATGAATGCATGAAAGGGGGGGGGGGGGGGGCGGGGCACGTCGTTTCTGATTATTGATTAGCAATAACCGCGTTAGCCTCATTAGCCTCATTCGTTGATTGGGTGGATGGCTATCAAAACAAGCCCTGATCAGCATGTAATTTAAGTGAAAAAGATCTTACCGTGGGCCGGTTGGATTCCCCAGAGCATTTCTCAGTTATCGATCGACATCTGGTAGATCGATATGTCCATTGGCTGATGATATATTCCTTTACTGCATAGTGAATTCGGCGTCGCAAAAGGTATTCCAAGCTACTATGCTGCACATCCATAATCCAGCTAACAGTAAACTCCATTGAAAGTCAAAAAAAGAGTGCACCGTTCTGCCACAGGGCACACTGCATTATCGAGACAACGCCCCTAAGAGGATCTGGCCGGTAATGCACTTTTCAGAATTCGAAGAGGAGGGTAGATCTGCAGTGCAGCTCGGTGACATCGAGTAGGTTAATACAATGGAATAAAAGCCAAAACAACCTTGCCACGGACATGTCCGTGGTTGGTCCTCAACCGTTGGATTCGAAACACGGATTTATACGTGGCCGGCCCCGAATGTGTTAAGACGGCACGGTGGTCTTACGACAGGGCTGTGAAATACCGTCAAGTGTTGTGGTAACGTCAGTTGGGTTGGTGTGCTGTTGTGCACTGGTTGAGCATGCAATAAAAACGTCTAACGTTACGTCGTAGTCCGGAAACATTATAGTCAATATAACAGATACACCTAGCTAACATGGGGCTGGCTGCTTTGAGCACACACACATGGGGCTAATGTTAGCTAGCAAGCAACTATATAGCTAAAACGCTAACTAGAAGCTAACTACTGTATACAGTTCCAATAGACTAACATTACACCTCTGTGATTTAAATGTGTCCTTACCTTAGACTCGAGGGTTGTACTAGGGTTGGATGCAGTTCCCCTTTGGTCAGTCTGTCTGTTTTCCATCTTCTGCTGTGTTTAACGTTATCTGTTTGCGAGTGCTCCCTTGACTGATGGCCAGTACGGCCGGAACTTTTATTAAACATTCTATATGTCCGCGGGTCTTGTGCAGTGGTCTCGTGAGTCCTGGCACTGTCAACTAAAGCGAGCACTCAGAAGACGCGCACCGTTGGCCAGTGACCGTGATATGCGCACTGACAGTCGGCGCAGTTGACATTTTCCAAATAAATCCTCTTCGTGCCCACTGCGTCCTGGGGAGTATGTGTTCGTCCCAAATACATATTTGATCGTCCCCGGGACAACGGGACGGTGTTAGTCTCGAGCCCTGTGGTGAGCAGGTTAACTGGTGAGCTGGTGAACTGGTGAGCTGGTGAACTGGTGAACTGGTGAGCTGGTGTTGAACTGGTGAACTGGTGAGCTGGTGAGCTACTGGTGAGCTGGTGAGCTACTGGTGAACTGGTGATCTGGTGAGCTACTGGTGAGCTACTGGTGAACTGGTGAGCTGCTGGTGAGCTACTGGTGAGCTGGTGAGCTACTGGTGAGCTACTGGTGAGCTACTGGTGAACTGGTGAGCTACTGGTGAACTGGTGAGCTACTGGTGAACTGGTGAGCTACTGGTGAGCTACTGGTGAACTGGTGAGCTGGTGAGCTACTGGTGAACTGGTGAGCTACTGGTGAACTGGTGAGCTACTGGTGAGCTACTGGTGAACTGGTGAACTGGTGAACTGGTGAGCTACTGGTGAACTGGTGAGCTACTGGTGAACTGGTGAGCTACTGGTGAGCTGGTGAACTGGTGAACTGGTGAGCTACTGGTGAGCTGGTGAACTGGTGAGCTGGTGAGCTACTGGTGAGCTACTGGTGAACTGGTGAGATGGTGAACTGGTGAGCTGGTGAGCTACTGGTGAACTAGTGAGCTACTGGTGAGCTGGTGAACTGGTGAGATGGTGAACTGGTGAGCTACTGGTGAGCTGGTGAGCTACTGGTGAGCTACTGGTGAGCTACTGGTGAACTGGTGAGATGGTGAACTGGTGAGCTACTGGTGAGCTGGTGAGCTACTGGTGAACTGGTGAGATGGTGAACTGGTGAGATGGTGAACTGGTGAGCTGGTGAGCTACTGGTGAACTGGTGAGATGGTGAACTGGTGAGATGGTGAACTGGTGAGATGGTGAACTGGTGAGATGGTGAACTGGTGAGCTGGTGAGCTACTGGTGAACTGGTGAGATGGTGAACTGGTGAGCTGGTGAGCTACTGGTGAACTGGTGAGCTACTGGTGAGCTACTGGTGAGCTGGTGAGCTACTGGTGAACTTGTGAGATGGTGAACTGGTGAGCTACTGGTGAGCTGGTGAGCAACTGGTGAGATGGTGAACTGGTGAGCTACTGGTGAACTGGTGAGCAACTGGTGAGATGGTGAACTGGTGAGCTACTGGTGAACTGGTGAGCTACTGGTGAGATGGTGAACTGGTGAGCTACTGGTGAGCTGGTGAGCTACTGGTGAGCTGGTGAGCTACTGGTGAACTGGCACAGTGTTTTATGGAGCTAGAGAGACAGCCGACCTATTGTTAAAATATTACCCAACTCACACACACACACGCCGCAGAAACCTCTGTGTGTTTGTGTGTGCGTGTGTGTGTGCTTGTATGTACTGTTTGCACTAGTCCATGCATTTGTATAATTGTATACTGTGCATGCATGTGTGTGTGTGTGTTTATGTGTGTTCAAGTGTGTGCGTGCATCATTTACATATATTGTTCTGTATGTGTGTTTGTACTGGTATATGAATGTGTGTGTGAGCGTGTGTGTGTGTGATTGTGTGTGAGCGTGTGTCTGTGTGTGTGATTGTGTGTGAGCGTGTGTGTGTGTGATTGTGTGTGTGTGTGATCGTGTGATCGTGTGTGTGATTCTGTGTGTGTGTGATCGTGTGTGTGTGTGTGCGTGTGTGTGTGTGATCGTGTGTGTGTGTGTGATTGTGTGTGTGTGATTGTGTGTGTGTGGTTGTGTGTGTGTGTGTGTGTGATCGTCTGTGTGATTGTGTGTGTGTGTCTGTGTGATTGTGTGGGTGTGTGTGTGATGTGTGTGTGTGTGTGTGTGTGTGTGTGTGTGTGTGTGTGTGTGTGTGTGTGTGTGTGTGTGTGTGTGTGTGTGTGTGTGTGTGTGTGTGTGTGTGTGTGTGTGTGCATGTGCTTACGTCCCAATGTGTGCATCATGCCTGGATGGATGTATAGTCTGGCTACTACTGTGTGATTTGATTTGATTTGATTTTTATTTAGTACATACAATTTATACAAAAGTATAAAAACAAGGGGTACAAGGATAGCATGTGAAAGTCTGTCGACTTGTTTCCAACATGGTCCCAAGAAGAATACAATAAATCACAAAGAAAGAGTTAAGAAGATAAGATAGATACAACAAGTAGATAAAATAGACAACACAATTTTCTGAAAGAGCCTCATTACAGCATGTCATGTTGTTGCAGATGTCGCTTCACACCCCTCTTGAAGACAGCAATAGTGGGGGAGTTTTGGATGGCCCTGGGCAGAGAGTTCCACAGCCGGCAGGAATTGTTTAGTGAAGGACATGGTTTGAAGCTGTATGAAGCCGGTCAGAGCAGGCGACCTGGTGAACTGGTGTTGAACTGGTGTTGAACTAGTGAACTAATGAACTGATGAGATGGTGAACTGGTGTTGAACTGGTGAACTGGTGGTGAACTGGTGGTGAACTGATGAACTGGTGGTGAACTGGTGAGCTGGTGAACTGGTGTTGAACTGGTGTTGAACTGGTGTTGAACTAGTGAACTGGTGAACTGATGTTGAACTGATGAACTGGTGAACTGGTGAGCTGGTGAACTGGTGTTGAACTGATGAACTGGTGAACTGGTGAGCTGGTGAACTGGTGTTGAACTGGTGAACTGGTGAACTGGTGAACTGGTGGTGAACTGATGAACTGATGAACTGGTGAACTGGTGAGCTGGTGAACTGGTGTTGAACTGGTGAACTGATGAACTGGTGAACTGGTGAGCTGGTGAACTGGTGTTGAACTGGTGAACTGGTGAACTGGTGGTGAACTGATGAACTGGTGAACTGGTGGTGAACTGGTGAACTGGTGAACTGGTGGTGAACTGATGAACTGGTGAACTGGTGGTGAACTGATGAACTGGTGAACTGGTGTTGAACTGATGAACTGGTGAACTGGTGAACTGGTGGTGAACTGGTGAACTGGTGGTGAACTGGTGAACTGGTGAACTGGTGGTGAACTGGTGAACTGGTGAACTGGTGGTGAACTGGTGAACTGGTGGTGAACTGGTGTTGAACTGATGAACTGGTGAACTGGTGAACTGGTGTTGAACTGATGAACTGGTGAACTGGTGTTGAACTGATGAACTGGTGAACTGGTGTTGAACTGGTGAACTGGTGAATTGGCAGTGTTAGGGGGTGGGAAAGCTGGTGGGTGGGGATCGGACGTTGTGGACAGCGACTCCTACAGGTCGGTTGGTGCGCCTGTACAGCAGAATCAGGAAGTATCGGGGGCAGCGTGAGCCTCCCACGCGTTACTCCTCGCCACTGAGAGATCGCGCTGTGCAGGTGAAAAGATGCGACGGCTGCCTCCTCATTGCAGCCGACCAGTGGGAGGCATAGTCTAAACAAGGTTCGAGACAGGGGAGAAAATGGGGAGAAAAAGTAGATAAAAAAAAATATATAAATTAAAAAAAAGGGAATACAAGTGTGTTCATTCAGCCATATTTATTCCAAACTGAACATTTTCGGTGGCAGCATAGTCATTACAACAGACACTGATGTATTGGGTTTGTATTGGGTCCGTAGTTGTGTGATGTCACACCAGGAAGTCAAGACACACAGTTGTAAGCTAGAGCCTAGATCTATGAGCTAGAGGCCGACATGTAAACCAACAGCCAATAAATGTGAAGTTCACTTTGAACCTCGGTTGTCAAACCTCGTCAATGTTGTGTATGCATTTGGGTAGGCATCACAACGGTGTTCACTGTGCCTTTAATAGTTCAATTGTATACTGTGCATGCATGTGTGTGTGTGTGTTTATGTGTGTTCAAGTGTGTGCGTGCATCATTTACATATATTGTTCTGTATGTGTGTTTGTACTGGTATATGAATGTGTGTGTGAGCGTGTGTGTGTGTGATTGTGTGTGAGCGTGTGTCTGTGTGTGTGATTGTGTGTGAGCGTGTGTGTGTGTGATTGTGTGTGTGTGTGATCGTGTGATCGTGTGTGTGATTCTGTGTGTGTGTGATCGTGTGTGTGTGTGTGCGTGTGTGTGTGTGATCGTGTGTGTGTGTGTGATTGTGTGTGTGTGATTGTGTGTGTGTGGTTGTGTGTGTGTGTGTGTGTGTGATCGTCTGTGTGATTGTGTGTGTGTGTCTGTGTGATTGTGTGGGTGTGTGTGTGATTGTGTGTGTGTGTGTGTGTGGTGTGTGTGTGTGTGTGTGTGTGTGTGTGTGTGTGTGTGTGTGTGTGTGTGTGTGTGTGTGTGTGTGCATGTGCTTACGTCCCAATGTGTGCATCATGCCTGGATGGATGTATAGTCTGGCTACTACTGTGTGATTTGATTTGATTTGATTTTTATTTAGTACATACAATTTATACAAAAGTATAAAAACAAGGGGTACAAGGATAGCATGTGAAAGTCTGTCGACTTGTTTCCAACATGGTCCCAAGAAGAATACAATAAATCACAAAGAAAGAGTTAAGAAGATAAGATAGATACAACAAGTAGATAAAATAGACAACACAATTTTCTGAAAGAGCCTCATTACAGCATGTCATGTTGTTGCAGATGTCGCTTCACACCCCTCTTGAAGACAGCAATAGTGGGGGAGTTTTGGATGGCCCTGGGCAGAGAGTTCCACAGCCGGCAGGAATTGTTTAGTGAAGGACATGGTTTGAAGCTGTATGAAGCCGGTCAGAGCAGGCGACCTGGTGAACTGGTGTTGAACTGGTGTTGAACTAGTGAACTGGTGAACTGATGAGATGGTGAACTGGTGTTGAACTGGTGAACTGGTGGTGAACTGGTGGTGAACTGATGAACTGGTGGTGAACTGGTGAGCTGGTGAACTGGTGTTGAACTGGTGTTGAACTGGTGTTGAACTAGTGAACTGGTGAACTGATGTTGAACTGGTGAACTGGTGAGCTGGTGAACTGGTGTTGAACTGGTGTTGAACTAGTGAACTGGTGAACTGATGAGATGGTGAACTGGTGAACTGGTGTTGAACTGGTGAACTGATGAGATGGTGAACTGGTGAACTGGTGTTGAACTGATGAGATGGTGAACTGGTGAACTGGTGTTGAACTGATGAGATGGTGAACTGGTGAACTGGTGTTGAACTGGTGAACTGGTGAACTGATGAGATGGTGAACTGGTGTTGAACTGATGAACTGGTGAACTGGTGAGCTGGTGAACTGGTGTTGAACTGATGAACTGGTGAACTGGTGAGCTGGTGAACTGGTGTTGAACTGGTGAACTGGTGAACTGGTGAACTGGTGGTGAACTGATGAACTGATGAACTGGTGAACTGGTGAGCTGGTGAACTGGTGTTGAACTGGTGAACTGATGAACTGGTGAACTGGTGAGCTGGTGAACTGGTGTTGAACTGGTGAACTGGTGAACTGGTGAACTGGTGGTGAACTGATGAACTGGTGAACTGGTGGTGAACTGGTGAACTGGTGAACTGGTGGTGAACTGATGAACTGGTGAACTGGTGGTGAACTGATGAACTGGTGAACTGGTGTTGAACTGGTGAACTGGTGGTGAACTGGTGGTGAACTGATGAACTGGTGGTGAACTGGTGAGCTGGTGAACTGGTGTTGAACTGGTGTTGAACTGGTGTTGAACTAGTGAACTGGTGAACTGATGTTGAACTGGTGAACTGGTGAGCTGGTGAACTGGTGTTGAACTGGTGTTGAACTAGTGAACTGGTGAACTGATGAGATGGTGAACTGGTGAACTGGTGTTGAACTGGTGAACTGATGAGATGGTGAACTGGTGAACTGGTGTTGAACTGATGAGATGGTGAACTGGTGAACTGGTGTTGAACTGATGAGATGGTGAACTGGTGAACTGGTGTTGAACTGGTGAACTGGTGAACTGATGAGATGGTGAACTGGTGTTGAACTGATGAACTGGTGAACTGGTGAGCTGGTGAACTGGTGTTGAACTGATGAACTGGTGAACTGGTGAGCTGGTGAACTGGTGTTGAACTGGTGAACTGGTGAACTGGTGAACTGGTGGTGAACTGATGAACTGATGAACTGGTGAACTGGTGAGCTGGTGAACTGGTGTTGAACTGGTGAACTGATGAACTGGTGAACTGGTGAGCTGGTGAACTGGTGTTGAACTGGTGAACTGGTGAACTGGTGAACTGGTGGTGAACTGATGAACTGGTGAACTGGTGGTGAACTGGTGAACTGGTGAACTGGTGGTGAACTGATGAACTGGTGAACTGGTGGTGAACTGATGAACTGGTGAACTGGTGTTGAACTGATGAACTGGTGAACTGGTGAACTGGTGGTGAACTGGTGAACTGGTGGTGAACTGGTGAACTGGTGAACTGGTGGTGAACTGGTGAACTGGTGAACTGGTGGTGAACTGGTGAACTGGTGGTGAACTGGTGTTGAACTGATGAACTGGTGAACTGGTGAACTGGTGTTGAACTGATGAACTGGTGAACTGGTGTTGAACTGATGAACTGGTGAACTGTTGTTGAACTGGTGAACTGGTGAATTGGCAGTGTTAGGGGGTGGGAAAGCTGGTGGGTGGGGATCGGACGTTGTGGACAGCGACTCCTACAGGTCGGTTGGTGCGCCTGTACAGCAGAATCAGGAAGTATCGGGGGCAGCGTGAGCCTCCCACGCGTTACTCCTCGCCACTGAGAGATCGCGCTGTGCAGGTGAAAAGATGCGACGGCTGCCTCCTCATTGCAGCCGACCAGTGGGAGGCATAGTCTAAACAAGGTTCGAGACAGGGGAGAAAATGGGGAGAAAAAGTAGATAAAAAAAAATATATAAATTAAAAAAAAGGGAATACAAGTGTGTTCATTCAGCCATATTTATTCCAAACTGAACATTTTCGGTGGCAGCATAGTCATTACAACAGACACTGATGTATTGGGTTTGTATTGGGTCCGTAGTTGTGTGATGTCACACCAGGAAGTCAAGACACACAGTTGTAAGCTAGAGCCTAGATCTATGAGCTAGAGGCCGACATGTAAACCAACAGCCAATAAATGTGAAGTTCACTTTGAACCTCGGTTGTCAAACCTCGTCAATGTTGTGTATGCATTTGGGTAGGCATCACAACGGTGTTCACTGTGCCTTTAAGACATTCATGGCCATTTGGATCCGTATAAAATCACTGTAGACGGCCAGCATTTCTAAACAGACTTGCATAGTCCATGGGGCTGTTTGTAGAGCTAAATCTATACTTTATAGTATTGCTATCTGTCCATTCTCATTGTCAATTGAGACCATAAACCGTCCCTTCAAAATGGCTTAAAGAAAAAAAAAATCATCAATACGTTCTCATTTTATAGCGTCTTGAATATAAGCGTTATAAGGGATTTCGGTTGGGATATTTCCTGGAACGCGAGATACAGGGCTAATAGCTACTAACGTTAAATCCAATGGCATTTCGGATATACAGAAGCTACAGTTAAAACTCAAACTGCATATGATCGGTATGATGGTCCACCATGAATGCATGAAAGGGGGGGGGGGGGGTGGGGCACGTCGTTTCTGATTATTGATTACCAATAACCGCGTTAGCCTCATTAGCCTCATTCGTTGATTGGGTGGATGGCTATCAAAACAAGCCCTGATCAGCATGTAATTTAAGTGAAAAAGATCTTACCGTGGGCCGGTTGGATTCCCCAGAGCATTTCTCAGTTATCGATCGCCATCTGGTAGATCGATATGTCCATTGGCTGATGATATATTCCTTTACTGCATAGTGAATTCGGCGTCGCAAAAGGTATTCCAAGCTACTATGCTGCACATCCATAACCCAGCTAACAGTAAACTCCATTGAAAGTCAAAAAAAGAGTGCACCGTTCTGCCACAGGGCACACTGCATTATCGAGACAACGCCCCTAAGAGGATCTGGCCGGTAATGCACTTTTCAGAATTCGAAGAGGAGGGTAGATCTGCAGTGCAGCTCGGTGACATCGAGTAGGTTAATACAATGGAATAAAAGCCAAAACAACCTTGCCACGGACATGTCCGTGGTTGGTCCTCAACCGTTGGATTCGAAACACGGATTTATACGTGGCCGGCCCCGAATGTGTTAAGACGGCACGGTGGTCTTACGACAGGTCTGTGAAATACCGTCAAGTGTTGTGGTAATGTCAGTTGGGTTGGTGTGCTGTTGTGCACTGGTTGAGCATGCAATAAAAACGTCTAACGTTACGTCGTAGTCCGGAAACATTATAGTCAATATAACAGATACACCTAGCTAACATGGGGCTGGCTGCTTTGAGCACACACACATGGGGCTAATGTTAGCTAGCAAGCAACTATATAGCTAAAACGCTAACTAGAAGCTAACTACTGTATACAGTTCCAATAGACTAACATTACACCTCTGTGATTTAAATGTGTCCTTACCTTAGACTCGAGGGTTGTACTAGGGTTGGATGCAGTTCCCCTTTGGTCAGTCTGTCTGTTTTCCATCTTCTGCTGTGTTTAACGTTATCTGTTTGCGAGTGCTCCCTTGACTGATGGCCAGTACGGCCGGAACTTTTATTAAACATTCTATATGTCCGCGGGTCTTGTGCAGTGGTCTCGTGAGTCCTGGCACTGTCAACTAAAGCGAGCACTCAGAAGACGCGCACCGTTGGCCAGTGACCGTGATATGCGCACTGACAGTCGGCGCAGTTGACATTTTCCAAATAAATCCTCTTCGTGCCCACTGCGTCCTGGGGAGTATGTGTTCGTCCCAAATACATATTTGATCGTCCCCGGGACAACGGGACGTGTTAGTCTCGAGCCCTGTGGTGAGCAGGTTAACTGGTGAGCTGGTGAACTGGTGAACTGGTGAGCTGGTGTTGAACTGGTGAACTGGTGAGCTGGTGAGTTACTGGTGAGCTGGTGAGCTACTGGTGAGCTGGTGAGCTACTGGTGAGCTGGTGAGCTACTGGTGAACTGGTGAGCTACTGGTGAGCTACTGGTGAACTGGTGAGATACTGGTGAACTGGTGAGCTACTGGTGAGCTACTGGTGAACTGGTGAGATACTGGTGAACTGGTGAGCTACTGGTGAACTGGTGAGCTACTGGTGAGCTACTGGTGAACTGGTGAGCTGGTGAGCTACTGGTGAACTGGTGAGCTACTGGTGAGCTACTGGTGAACTGGTGAGCTACTGGTGAACTGGTGAACTGGTGAGCTACTGGTGAGCTGGTGAACTGGTGAGATGGTGAACTGGTGAACTACTGGTGAGCTGGTGAGCTACTGGTGAGCTGGTGAGCTACTGGTGAACTACTGGTGAGCTACTGGTGAACTGGTGAGCTACTGGTGAGCTACTGGTGAACTGGTGAGCTACTGGTGAGCTACTGGTGAACTGGTGAGCTACTGGTGAGCTACTGATGAGCTGGTGAACTGGTGAGCTGGTGAGATACTGGTGAACTGGTGAGATACTGGTGAGCTGGTGAGATGGTGAACTGGTGAGCTACTGGTGAACTGGTGAGCTACTGGTGAACTGGTGAGCTGATGGTGAGCTGGTGAGCTACTGGTGAACTGGTGAGATGGTGAACTGGTGAGCTACTGGTGAGCTACTGGTGAACTGGTGAGCTACTGGTGAACTGGTGAGATGGTGAACTGGTGAGCTACTGGTGAGCTACTGGTGAACTGGTGAGCTACTGGTGAACTGGTGAGATGGTGAACTGGTGAGCTGGTGAGATACTGGTGAGCTGGTGAGCTACTGGTGAACTGGTCAGATGGTGAACTGGTGAGCTGGCACAGTGTTTTATGGAGCTAGAGAGACAGCCGACCTATTGTTAAAATATTACCCAACTCACACACACACACGCCGCAGAAACCTCTGTGTGTTTGTGTGTGTGTGTGCTTGTATGTACTGTTTGCACTAGTCCATGCATTTGTATAATTGTATACTGTGCATGCATGTGTGTGTGTGTGTTTATGTGTGTTCAAGTGTGTGCGTGCATCATTTACATATATTGTTCTGTATGTGTGTTTGTACTGGTATATGAATGTGTGTGTGAGCGTGTGTGTGTGTGATTGTGTGTGAGCGTGTGTCTGTGTGTGTGATTGTGTGTGAGCGTGTGTGTGTGTGATTGTGTGTGATCGTGTGTGTGATTCTGTGTGTGTGTGATCGTGTGTGTGTGTGTGCGTGTGTGTGTGTGTGATCGTGTGTGTGTGTGTGATTGTGTGTGTGTGATTGTGTGTGTGTGGTTGTGTGTGTGTGTGTGTGTGTGATCGTCTGTGTGATTGTGTGTGTGTGTCTGTGTGATTGTGTGGGTGTGTGTGTGATTGTGTGTGTGTGTGTGTGGGTGTGTGTGTGATTGTGTGTGTGTGGTCATGTGTGTGTGTGTGTGTGATCGTTTGTGTGTGTGTGTGTGTGTGTGATTGTCTGCTGACTATCTTGCATTGGTTACACATTGTAGTTTCTAAGGAGGTTAGACTGCTGTCTTTATGTGTGTGTGTGTGTGTGTGTGTGTGTGTGTGTGTGTGTGTGTGTGTGTGTGTGTGTGTGTGTGTGTGTGTGGGTGTGTGTGTGTGTGTGTGTGTGTGTGTGTGTGTGTGTGTGTGTGTGTGTGTGTGTGTGTGTGTGTTGTGCGTGTTTGTATGTGCTGAGACTGGGAGGCACTGCTTGCTCTGTGTGCCTGTAGCATGTGTGCTCTTTCCTGCTCTGTTTGTATTGCTCTGTGTGCCCTTGTGTGTATGAGCGTGCACGTGTGCATTCGTGTGTAGGTTAGTGTATGTGGTAGACTGTGTACCTGTGTACCATTGAGTGTGTGTGTGTGTGTGTGTTAGTGTGTGTGTGTGTTAGTGCATGTGTGTGCTTTACTTTCCCCCTCTCTCTCTCTCTCTGTTTCTCTTCCTGCTGAATAGAGAGGCCATCAATCAGAGGCAAGGGGGATGGAGGGAGGGGGGTGGAGGGAGGGGGTGGAGGGAGGGGGATGGAGGGAGGGGGGTGGAGGGAGGGGGGTGGAGGAGAGGAGGGGTGGGGGAGGGGGGGTGGAGGAGAGGAGGGTGGAGGAGAGGAGGGGTGGGGGAGGGGGGTGGAGGAGAGGAGGGTGGAGGAGAGGAGGGGTGGGGGAGGGGGGTGGAGGAGAGGAGGGTGGAGGAGAGGAGGGGGTGGGGGGAGG
>NW_028169061.1:0-30000 GCF_963971535.1 Notolepis coatsorum | reverse complement strand
CGTTATATATATAGCTATATAGATCACCCAACGTGCTTCATAGCAGTGATGTAGACACAGAATAGACATTCATAAAATGAGCATGAAGTTGGCACAATTATAGACAGCCACAATATGAGCAGAGAATTTACTTTAAAACCTCCCTGACATTTTTAAATAGACTTCTGTAATTCAAATCTATAAAAAGGATTGTGATAGTGCAAAATAAAAGCTGTGCAGGAAGTGCAGACATAGAATGAGTACAAAAAATAGACAGAATCAGAGCAGTGCAATAAAATAGACATACATGTGCATAGAATATAGTAAGAGTAAACAGAGTCAAATAGAACAGTAAAACAGTGCAATAGTGCAGTGCAATAAAATAGTTCTCATCTACAACAATCACACATGCTGCATGTAACGTATTCCTCTAAAATCAGAGAATTCTTCCTTTTGTAATTTGTCTCATTCTATGTTGGCTCTCTTCTGGTTTATCGTCCCACACATTAACTCCATTATTCCATTAGTTCACAGTTTTGCAAACTCGAAATTGCATCATAATGAGGCAGCTTTGTCTAGACCTCCCACTAAATACCAGCATAGCATTCACTGATGTCTGGGCATCAGTTAGTAGTCTGTCTGTCCATCTGTCTGTGTTGAGGAAGCATGTTGACATTAGCATGCTAAAGGTTAAGTGTTTCCCAGTGATCTAAGCATGGCTGTGGGAACTGTCTCCAATGACGTTGGAGCCCTTATTTGTGGCTGACCAGTCTGGGATCAAAAAGAAAATGCTGTGGGCTGACAAGGATGCTTGCAAGGTTAAGTCATATGTCAAATTCATTATACGTCACACAAATAAGTTCAAAAGAGTGGATTGTTTACATTTACTGTAGATATGGGCTTTTTTGCAATCATGCAAAATTTTAAACTACAATATAAGACTACAATGGATATTAAAATGACCATGAAGGACACATTTAAGTTACATACAAACCCAGAATTTAGCTGTTGCATTTAAAAAAAATTACAATGCAAATTGTGTCATATTCTGTGTTTTATAGCGGGTGTTTGAAAATTGTGAGTCCATGAAAACAAGTGTGACGTGACTGTCCAATGAATACTGTTCCTTGTCGTTACAATGTTACAAAGTAACATTAAATGGCCAAACTGTCCATGAGAAGTGGAACCAGAAAATTACAAGCAGCGTAACAATTGTATGCAAAAATATGGTGATTGGTCAAATTAGCAAGTTGTTTATTATTACATTATTTGCAATCGTAAGATCACAAAATCCTGGAGGGACTTATAGAGCTGCTACTTTATGGAACAAAATACCTGGTCTGGTAAAAAGTGCATCTAACAAAACATGTTTTAAAAAAATTTAAGGTTGTGGTTAGGCATGAAATATCCTGGTATTATAGTGTCCATTATTTAAATGATTTCTTTTATTTAGATTATAACACTTTTTTTTATATTTCTTTTTGATTTCAATGTGTCAACTATTATTGCGTGTGTGTGTGTGTGTGTGTGTGTGTGTGTGTGTGTGTGTGTGTGTGTGTGTGTGTGTGTGTGTGTGTGTGTGTGTGTGTGTGTGTGTGTGTGTGTGTGTGTGTGTGTGTGTGTGTGTGTGTGTGTGTGTGTGTGTGTGTGTGTGTGCATGTGCGTGCGTGTGTGTGTGTGTGTGTGTGTGTGTGCGTGCATGTGCGTGCGTGTGCTTGTCCACGTGTGCATACCATATTTCTTAACGCCACGTTTAAAACTTAAAAAAATGACATGACATACCATTTGCCCATGAGGGGATCTAAAGTGCATTTGAGTCATTTGCCTGGCTGTGATATGAAGCGAGCAAAGCCTAGCAGTACATTTACAGCCCGGGAACCAGCGACCATCGTTGCCCAGAAATAGTCATTACCTCTTCATTTTATTGTGACACTGGCTACAATATTATTGTTGCAATCAGCTTGTTGACGTATTATTTTTTATATAACACGCATTGGTTGCCATTTGTTTTACAACGATGGGTCAGACACTGATGACGTGATTAGCAGGGGACGTTGTTGCATGCGAGTGCGAGGCCACAGGTGCACTAGGCAGGGCGTTCAATAAATCCAGGGATTCAAATACATATCACAGACTGGAGGATTGGATTTGTGTCTCGTGCAGTTAATATCAAACAATGGCAATGGGGATGTTTTATTTTCCTTTTACCTTGTGACAACTTATTTTGACTGGTTATGTATGTAAATGTATAATCTGTCTAATTTATTGTCTAATCATTGTTGTGTTAGTTTATGTTCTTGGATGTCTTTTATGTATTATTGTTATTATTGTGTTGTGAGTTGTGTTGTTTTCTTGTTTGAAAAATGAAAATAAAAAAGATTTGATAAAGATGTATTAGTATTATTATTATTATTATTATTAAGGAAAAACTAGCTGAGGCTGGCATATTTCGACAAAGATGCCCCCACCAAAGCGGATGCAGGACCAGTTGGCATAGGAGCAGTCCTAGTACTAGAACAACATGGTGCCAATATGATATTGTAGCGACCCTATGAGGGCTGGGTAAGGACTGCATGCTGCCCAACGAGGGGGCGTGCCGAACATTCTACGTCACGCACCTGTGAGTGGTTGGCAATCAGCTTGTAGGGAGACTACTAGTACTGCTGGTTGCCTTCCACTCATTGCCAGGTCGTTCTGTACGCTACCACCTATCGCCGTTTCCTGGAGTGGGACATCGTCTTCGCTCTCTATACTTCCACGGGAGGATCCCTATGTTCCCACTCCAGATGTTGTGCCATTCTACATTGCTACCATCTACCGCCGCATCTCTGGGGTGAGACGTCGTGCCAGCTACTGCCCTACTCCCTCTTCGTGGACCTCGTTCCTGGGGTGAGGCCTCGACATCGCTCTCTATAGTTCCACGAGAGGATGCCCGTGTTCTCACTCCATTCCCCTTGGACCCCCTGTTTGCTGCGTTGCCCGTCGGCAGCGTTCTGGTCGGGAAGATACCTGTGTTCTCACTCCGTTCTCACTCTGTTCCCCTTGGACCCCCTGCTTGCTGCGTGCCTATAGCTTATTCCCAGCGGAAGAGTGCTGCCGAGTGCTTCCGCGTTTTCCCTGATTGGCTGCGACACGCCCCGCGGCAGCCGCAGAGCGGACTCTGCCGCGGAGCGGAGCGGCAGAGCTTGCGGCATTATGTAGCCGTAATCCCAGATGATTAGCTCAACTGGCAGCGCTGCTGTGGTGTGGATCCTCTGGTCCGTTGGTGACAAGTTTGAATCCCTTAAATTTTTTTTATTTATTTTTTTAACGTGCATTCTTTCGCCGGTTAAGTTTAGGCATGTTAACTTTAAGCATTGTTTCGGAGTTGGTTATGGTTAAGGTTAGGCATTGTTTCGGAGTTGGTTAAGGTTAGAAGGGTTAAGTTTAGGCGCTGTTAAGGAGCTGGTTAAGGTTAGAGTTTGTCTTAGAGAATGGCAATATTCTTTTGGAGTTGGTTATGGTTAAGGTTAAGGTTAGGCATGGTTAAGGTTAAGGTTAAGGTTAGGCATTGTTTCGGAGTTGGTTAAGGTTAGAAGGGTTAAGTTTAGGTGCTGTTAAGGAGTTGGTTAAGGTTAGAGTTTGTCTTAGAGAATGGCAATAGACAGCCTATTTCCGCGCTGCAGCGCGAGGCAATAGACAGTCTATTTCCGCGCTGCAGCTCTCTCGCGCTGCCGTGGTCACATGGGCGTCATGGCCAATCAGAGAAAACGCGGAAGCACGCAACGCACTCTTCCGCTGGGAATAAGCTACGTCGTGCCAGCTACTGCCCTACTCCCTCTTCGTGGACCTCGTTCCTGGGGTGAGGCCTCGACATCGCTCTCTATAGTTCCACGGGAGGATGCCCGTGTTCTCACTCCATTCCCATTGGACCCCCTGTTTGCTGCGTTGCCCGTCGGCAGCGTTCTGGTCGGGAAGATACCTGTGTTCTCACTCCGTTCCCCTTGGACCCCCTGCTTGCTGCGTTGCTCTTGCATGCGTTGTATGAGACCAGACTCCGAACTTTCGTTTTCATTCATGGACTCAAGAAGATATTCCTGTGTACTTTTTGTTCGCCCTTAAAGAGTTAAAGGGACAGTGCTACATTTTTTCGTTGTTCATGGACTCTAGTGTATTTCACCCTTAAAGGGTCAGTGTTGCCTTTTTTCCCTGTGAAATAAATAATGCCCTAGCTGTTTTTGGCTAAACTCTGAATACCTGTCTGTGTCGTGCTATTGGGGTCGCTTATACAATCCTTAACAGACCCTGGGATTTGGGTCATTGGTTGGCCGGGCTGTCGCTCTGCGCTCTACCAACCTGGGCTGGCAGGCGACGCTGTTGGTCGCTCGGGCCCGGGGTTGGTAGAGGGGAGGGGGCAAGGGCTGACCTGGGAAAAGTATAAGAGGGTGTGGCACCTAGGGTGCGCTCTCTTGATGCATGGGAAGTTATAGCGATGAGTCTTACAATTGCAGGCAGAAGTGATGCACTCAGACTTGTATACTGTAACCTATGCAAAGCGTTGAATAAACCAAAGTGAGAAATAACAACAGCCTTGAGAGTCGTCAATAACGAACAACCCAAGTTCATTACAATATGTACAGTCTAACAGACTGTGAATGGAGATATTCACAAACCAAGCGGTATGGGCCTGCAAGAGACTGCACCCATATATATATGGTAAAATAGGGATGGATAAGGCTGCAGAGAAACAAGTGAAATCATGTCATGGTTGCCAGATAGCAGCGTGACCCGATGTACCTGAACCACTACGACCTACCGTGCTACAAGATGGGCCGTGGCAAGACGTTGCCACTGACTTACTGGGCCCACTACCAACAGGACATTCTATATTGGTAGTTAGACTATTACAGCCGATATTACGAATACGGGATCCTGCAGTCAATTAACACAGACAAGGTGATTGACAGTCTAGAGAACATTTCTGATTGTGTTCAAGTTCAAGTTTCAAGTTTGCTTTTATTTGTCACGTATAAAGTACATTACATTACACTTACATTACAATTAGGGATGTCCGATATTATCGGCCTACCGATATTATCGGCCGATATCGGCATTAAAATGTGATATCGGAAAATATCGGTATCGGTTTTCAAATGTTTTTTTTTTATTTAATTTTTTTTTACATTTCTATAACCTTTATTTACCCAGGCAAGCAAGTAAGAACAAATTCTGATTTTATTTATTGTCAAAAGTATGCATAATGTTGTGTTAATTCCACAACAAGAGATATGTAATGTTAATTACCTGAAATTATTCCATTTTGGGGGGGGGGGGGGGGGGGGAACCCTGCATATATCGGTATCGGTTGATATCGGTATCGGAAATTAAGAGTTGGACAATATCGGTATATCGGTATCGGTAAAAAAGCCAATATCGAGCATCCCTAATTACAATACATGTTACATTACAGTGAAATGCTTGGTTCTGTATGAGCCCCTGAGAATGTGCTTCATACAGTAAAAAAAAGTAAGTAAAATAGGAATAATAAACTCCCAACACTATACAAATATACAATATACAATATACAAACTAAAGTACAATCTAAGTACAATGAAAGTACAATGAAGTAAAAGTAAGTAAAAATGTGGCCACTGATCTGATTGTGGCCTGCAGTTCATGTCTTCCCAGGTTCAGACATTCTGTCAGGACAACGGAATAATGCACGCTTGAGTGCTTCACTGATGAAAAGGACACGCGTCGCACGGTCAGAGGGAACTGGACTGGAAGAGGGAACTCCATAAATACGTTACAATCTACCGGCCCGCCAAACACTCCGCCACAGGAGAGAGAGACTGAGAGTGAGAGAGCCCCGCGGAGCTGCAAAAAGGAAAGGAAAGCTCCCGGACAAAACGATACCACAAACAGATCTGGAGACAAGAGACACAGGTGCTGAACGAACGGGGGAATCAAAGATCTGCACAGACAACAAGAGCAGAGCAAAGTAGTACTCAGACGTGACAGTCGGAGATCAAGTCCTACTGAAGCCAGACAAGACTGATACGTGTTCCACCACATTCAACGAGATGCCCGAGTATGAGAGACCCCACAGGAAGACCAACCTGCTTCCGAGACTAACAGACTTTATTATCAAGCAAAACTAAGAGGAAACAGCGTTTCTAGGCTAATGAAGACATTTAAATGTGGATAAGACTATAGCTGTTCAGAAATATTGCAATGAATGTCAACATTATAAAATACAAATAATAATAATACCAATAATAGCTCATTAAAGTAGGATATGATGATATGTACAGTATCTAATACAGATTATTGGAGTTTAATCCCAAGTAAGGGGGGGGGGGGGAGCCGGATGCTGATTAGCAGGGGACATTGTTGCATGTGGGAGTGCGAGGCCACAGGTACTAGGCAGGGATAAAGCCAGGAATTCAAATACATATCACAGACTGGAGGATTTAATTTGTGTCTTGTGCAGTTTTATAGGCCACATGCCCATACCAAGGTAGCAATAGCTACAGAATAACCTTTAAAAGCAAAGCTATTTTTCTCCATATTTGTGAGGTTTTGTCCGCTGCTCACCAACTTTCTCTGTTTTCTTTAAGCCTACTGTTAGAAATTCCCTTCTCACTCACTCTCTCTAGCCCCCACCCTCTCGTTCTTTACTCTCGTTTACTCTCAGTGGCCACACCTGGACTATTATCAATTACCTCTCGCACCTGTGGTGGCAGGCTAATTAGTTCCCCTGTGGGCTTTAAATACCAGGGCTCTTCCCCTCGTTTCGGCGTGGGGTCGTGTTGTATTCATGCTGAGTCATATTCTCTAACATCTAGACTCTTTCGGGAGATCCTCTGGTCTACCAATGCTGTATATGGATTTCTCCAGCCTTGAGATGTTTTGCTCTAGCCTTCGTCTGCTGTCGCCGTAGCCTGTGGAGGAGACTGTTCTGCGCTCCCTGTAACTTCCACGGGAGGCACCCCAGCGTTCCACTGCAGACCCCAGCGCAGCTGTTCGTCCTGACGCACATCTAGACCAACGCGCATCTTCCGGACCCTCGGGCTTGGCACGCTCTCCAGTCACCAGCGCGCAACGCGCATCTGCAAGGGCTTGGCACGCTCTCCAGTCACCAGCGCGCAACGCGCATCTTCAAGGGCTTGGCACGCTCTCCAGTCTCCAGCGCGCAACGCGCATCTTCAAGGGCTTGGCACGCTCTCCAGTCACCAGCGCGCAACGCGCATCTTCAAGGGCTTGGCACGCTCTCCAGTCTCCAGCGCGCAACGCGCATCTTCAAGGGCTTGGCACGCTCTCCAGTCTCCAGCGCGCAACGCGCATCTTCAAGGGCTTGGCACGCTCTCCAGTCTCCAGCGCGCAACGCGCATCTTCCAAGGATCCTTGTGCTTGGCACACTCCTCCTCGCAGACGCACCCCGATGCGTCTCTCGGTTCCGACGCGCACACCAAGGTGTGGCGCGCCACTCTGTTCCTCGGCTCCGACAGCGGCTACCCGGTGGACGACACCCTCGCCACCGCCACTGTTCCAGCACTCTGTTCCTCGGCTCCGACAGCGGCTACCCGGTGGACGACACCCTCGCCACCGCCGCTGTTCCAGCACTCTGTTCCTCGGCTCCGACAGCGGCTTCCCGGTGGACGACACCCTCGCCACCGCCACTGTTCCAGCACTCTGTTCCTCGGCTCCGACAGTCGGCTACCCGGTGGACGACACCCTCGCCACCGCCACTGTTCCAGCACTCTGTTCCTCGGCTCGGACAGCCAGCCACCCGGTGGCGATGCCCTCGTCCCGCTGCTGTCCCTGTACCATTACGCATACGCCTGGGTGAGTTTTGATTGTGATGTCACTCACTCAGCGTAATGCCCCTTGCCCCCGTCCCGCTGCTGTTCCTGTACCATTACGCATACGCCTGGGTGAGTTTTGATTGTGATGTCACTCACTCAGCGTAATGCCCCTTGCCCCCGTCCCGCTGCTGTTCCTGTACCATTACGCATACGCCTGGGTGAGTTTTGATTGTGATGTCACTCACTCAGCGTAATGCCTCTTGCCCCCGTTCCCGCTGCTGTTCCTGTACCATTACGCATACGCCTGGGTGAGTTTTGATTGTGATGTCACTCACCCAGCGTATTGCCTCCGTTAGTTCTCACTTAGTTAGTAGTTTGGACATTTCATCTCCCACTCTGTTTTTGTTCTCACTTAGATAGTATTTTTGGACATTACATCTCCCCCTGTGTGTTTGTCACACGAAGATATTTTTACTTTGTTACCTTGTTTATTTGGACTGTTCTGCATCTGCTCTGTTTGTTCCCTTTTGAATATTAACCCTCTCCTCTGTTCTGCAGAGCGGCCCAGATGTTTTCCCACCAGTCCCCAGTTCCTCCCTGTTCCCCAGCCCGCCTCCGCGGGCCTCAGTCCCCTCTGTTCCCTAGTTCTCCCCTTTCTAGTTCCACCTAGTTCCTGGTCCCAAGTTCTCCCCTTCTAGTTCCACCTAGTTCCTTGTCCCTAGTTCTCCTAGTCCCCAGTTCTCCTGTTCCCTAGCTCTCCTTGTCCCGACTTCTCCTAGTCTCTAGTTCCAGTGTTCCTTTAACCTTCCCCTAGCGTTCCTTTAATGTTTCCCCTAGCGTTCATTAACCTTCCCTTAGTGTTCCCTTTTCCTGCCCGCCTCTTAAAGGCACCTAGTTTTTCCCCTCTTGTTATATTCCTGTATTTGTGTTCTCCCTTAAAGGGACAGTGCCCTTTTTCCCTGTCTCTCAATAAATATCTGTTTCTTGGCAAACCATCATACCTGTCTTGTGTTGTGCGATTGGGGTCGGTTACAAACCATAACAGTACGACCCCACCAAATCGACGACCCCAGCCAGCACAGACGGTGTATGTTGAGTTTGCCTTTTTTTTCTCTTGTTCCCTCTTGCTTCCCTGTTAGCCCAGTTTAGCTTCCTTGTTAGCCCTGTTTAGCTCCCTTGTTAGCTTGTTAGCTCCCCTGTTTAGCTTGTTAGTCTCCCCGGTTAGCTCCCCTGTCTGCTAGCCTTGCCCCGGCTGCTAGCACAGCCTCTATGTTTATGCAGCCCTTGCTGCTGGCATAGGCCCTGTAGCTAGCCTTGCCCTGGCAGCTAACCCAGTCCCTCAGCAGAGCCCCAGTCTGCTAGCTTAGCCCCGGATGCTAGCACAGCCTCTATGTTTTATGCAGCCCTTGCTGCTGGCATGGGCCCTGTAGCTAGCCATGCCAGGCAGCTAACCCAATTCCCTCTGCATGGCCCCGGTCTGCTAGCTTGGCCCCGGCTGTTAGCACAGCCTCTATGTTAATGCAGCCTTGCAGCTGGCATAGGCCCTGTAGCTAGCCAGGCCCAAGCAGCTAACCCGGTCCCTCTGCATGGCCTCCACTTTTTTGTGTAGCATCTCACACTGCTAGGACTGCCCCTTCAGCTAGCAGGGTCAGTATTCTCCCACTGCTAGGACTGCCCTTTCAGCTAGCATGGTCAGTTTGCTCCCACTGCTAGGACTGCCTTTTCAGCTAGCAAGGTCAGTTTATCCCACTGCTAGGACTGCCCTTTCAGCTGGCAAGGTCAGTATTCCCACTGCTAGGACTGCCCTTTCAGCTAGCAAGGTCAGTTTATCTCACACAGCTAGGACTGTCCTTCCAGCTAGCTTGTTCTCTCATGCTGGTCCAGCCCTGTCTGCCAGCCTAGCTCCGGCAGCTAGCGCAGCCTCTATGTTAATGTAGCAGTACAGCTGGCATAGGCCCTGTAGCTATCAGTGCCTTGGCAGCTACCCTTTCCCCCTGCTAGCCTAGCTCGGCAGCTAGCGCAGCCTCTATGTTGATGTAACAGTACAGCTAGCATAGGCCCTGTAGCTATCAGTGCCTTGGCAGCTGCCCTTTCCCCCTGCTAGCCTAGCTCGGCAGCTAGCGCAGCCTCTATGTTGATGTAGCAGTACAGCTAGCATAGGCCCTGTAGCTATCAGTGCCCTGGCAGCTACCCTTTCCCTCTGCTAGCCTAGCTCCGGCAGCTTGCGCAGCCTCTATGTTGATGTAGCAGTACAGCTAGCATAGGCCCTGTAGCTATCAGTGCCCTGGCAGCTAACCTTCCCTCTGCTAGCCCTTTCCCGGTGCTACCATGGTTACCCCTTAGCTACCCTGCCTGCCCCTCAGTTCCTCTAGACCAGTTCCTCTAGACCAGTTCTCTAGACCAGTTCTCTAGACCAGTTCTCTAAACCAGTTCTCTAGACCAGTTCTCTTGCCCAGTTCGCTAGACTAGTTCTCTAGACCCAGTTCCTCTAGACCAGTTCCCCCAGTTGCCCCTCTGCTACCCTAGTTACCCCTCGGCGACCCTGTTTCTTTTGCTAGCCCCACTCTTGTGGTGGCTTCCCCTGCTGGCTTGGCCAGTACCTTTTGTTTTTGTCTTGTTTTGCCCCCTGCCACTCTGTCTGTATTTGTTTTGGGTCGCCAGGTGGCTCCCGTTGAGGGGGGGGTACTGTGAGGTTTTGTCCGCTGCTCACCAACTTTCTCTGTTTTCTTTAAGCCTACTGTTAGAAATTCCCTTCTCACTCACTCTCTCTAGCCCCCACCCTCTCGTTCTTTACTCTCGTTTACTCTCAGTGGCCACACCTGGACTATTATCAATTACCTCTCGCACCTGTGGTGGCAGGCTAATTAGTTCCCCTGTGGGCTTTAAATACCAGGGCTCTTCCCCTCGTTTCGGCGTGGGGTCGTGTTGTATTCATGCTGAGTCATATTCTCTAACATCTAGACTCTTTCGGGAGATCCTCTGGTCTACCAATGCTGTATATGGATTTCTCCAGCCTTGAGATGTTTTGCTCCAGCCTTCGTCTGCTGTCGCCGTAGCCTGTGGAGGAGACTGTTCTGCGCTCCCTGTAACTTCCACGGGAGGCACCCCAGCGTTCCACTGCAGACCCCAGCGCAGCTGTTCGTCCTGACGCACATCTAGACCAACGCGCATCTTCCGGACCCTCGGGCTTGGCACGCTCTCCAGTCACCAGCGCGCAACGCGCATCTGCAAGGGCTTGGCACGCTCTCCAGTCACCAGCGCGCAACGCGCATCTTCAAGGGCTTGGCACGCTCTCCAGTCTCCAGCGCGCAACGCGCATCTTCAAGGGCTTGGCACGCTCTCCAGTCACCAGCGCGCAACGCGCATCTTCAAGGGCTTGGCACGCTCTCCAGTCTCCAGCGCGCAACGCGCATCTTCAAGGGCTTGGCACGCTCTCCAGTCTCCAGCGCGCAACGCGCATCTTCAAGGGCTTGGCACGCTCTCCAGTCTCCAGCGCGCAACGCGCATCTTCCAAGGATCCTTGTGCTTGGCACACTCCTCCTCGCAGACGCACCCCGATGCGTCTCTCGGTTCCGACACGCACACCAAGGTGTGGCGCGCCACTCTGTTCCTCGGCTCCGACAGCGGCTACCCGGTGGACGACACCCTCGCCACCGCCACTGTTCCAGCACTCTGTTCCTCGGCTCCGACAGCGGCTACCCGGTGGACGACACCCTCGCCACCGCCGCTGTTCCAGCACTCTGTTCCTCGGCTCCGACAGCGGCTTCCCGGTGGACGACACCCTCGCCACCGCCACTGTTCCAGCACTCTGTTCCTCGGCTCCGACAGTCGGCTACCCGGTGGACGACACCCTCGCCACCGCCACTGTTCCAGCACTCTGTTCCTCGGCTCGGACAGCCAGCCACCCGGTGGCGATGCCCTCGTCCCGCTGCTGTCCCTGTACCATTACGCATACGCCTGGGTGAGTTTTGATTGTGATGTCACTCACTCAGCGTAATGCCCCTTGCCCCCGTCCCGCTGCTGTTCCTGTACCATTACGCATACGCCTGGGTGAGTTTTGATTGTGATGTCACTCACTCAGCGTAATGCCCCTTGCCCCCGTCCCGCTGCTGTTCCTGTACCATTACGCATACGCCTGGGTGAGTTTTGATTGTGATGTCACTCACTCAGCGTAATGCCTCTTGCCCCCGTTCCCGCTGCTGTTCCTGTACCATTACGCATACGCCTGGGTGAGTTTTGATTGTGATGTCACTCACCCAGCGTATTGCCTCCGTTAGTTCTCACTTAGTTAGTAGTTTGGACATTTCATCTCCCACTCTGTTTTTGTTCTCACTTAGATAGTATTTTTGGACATTACATCTCCCCCTGTGTGTTTGTCACACGAAGATATTTTTACTTTGTTACCTTGTTTATTTGGACTGTTCTGCATCTGCTCTGTTTGTTCCCTTTTGAATATTAACCCTCTCCTCTGTTCTGCAGAGCGGCCCAGATGTTTTCCCACCAGTCCCCAGTTCCTCCCTGTTCCCCAGCCCGCCTCCGCGGGCCTCAGTCCCCTCTGTTCCCTAGTTCTCCCCTTTCTAGTTCCACCTAGTTCCTGGTCCCAAGTTCTCCCCTTCTAGTTCCACCTAGTTCCTTGTCCCTAGTTCTCCTAGTCCCCAGTTCTCCTGTTCCCTAGCTCTCCTTGTCCCGACTTCTCCTAGTCTCTAGTTCCAGTGTTCCTTTAACCTTCCCCTAGCGTTCCTTTAATGTTTCCCCTAGCGTTCATTAACCTTCCCTTAGTGTTCCCTTTTCCTGCCCGCCTCTTAAAGGCACCTAGTTTTTCCCCTCTTGTTATATTCCTGTATTTGTGTTCTCCCTTAAAGGGACAGTGCCCTTTTTCCCTGTCTCTCAATAAATATCTGTTTCTTGGCAAACCATCATACCTGTCTTGTGTTGTGCGATTGGGGTCGGTTACAAACCATAACAATATTGTAGTGCAGTGTGATATTTTAAAGTGACCTTATTGATATCTTAAAATGTAGATAAACACATAATACATAAAATCATTTCCGAAATGGTAATGGATACATCAGAGATAATCAACATCCAGAACAAAGTGCATTCCCTATAAATAACCTTGTTATTTCTAACCTGATGCAAAGCGGATTTAAAAACACATTATTCCAAAAAGAGACTTGAGACTTGAATTGGACCAAACATGATGTCCTCTAAAGAGAATGCAGGGTGCTCCGGGGGACTGGCTGTATGGCTTCAAATGTCTGTAAACGTCTCTTTACTTCAAGAGAAAAATGAATAAAAAATAAATGTCTTCAGCGTGCGTTGGCGACCCAGAACGGGCCCCAAAAAAGGACAACTTCCATCAAATCGCACTCCAAGGTTTAAAAAAAAAATAAGTTGGCAGGCTTGTTCATAAGCATAATATTAAATGTCCAGGTAGGAAAATGAGGAAATGTCCTGCAGCTGAATAGAGAAATACTGTACCATAAGGGAGGACTGAAGAGGCCTGAAAACGGATGAAACGTAACTTCTCTCAACAGCACAAACGCTCAGCGGCGGCCAGTATTGGAAAGTCACTGCGTGACATAACTTGATGCACTAACAAAATAAATATTTCAAGGCTGCCGGGTAGCGCAGCGGACTAAGTCTACCACCACAGAGACAGTGGGATCGAATCCAGCTGTGGTGCTTCCGGGTTGGCCGACCATCCATACTAACACAATTGGCAGTGTTAGCGGGTGGGACACCCGGTGAGGGTGGGTCCTGGACTCCTACAGTTCGGTCGGGGCGCCTGCACAGCAAGGGAAGGATCTAGGAGAGGTAGTGTGACCTTCCACACGTTACACTCTCCCAGTGAGAGTCCGCGCTGTGAGGTGAAAAGAAGCGGTGGGCTGGGTACACATGTGTCGGAGGAAGCATGTGATAGTCTCCGCCCTCCCGGACCGACGGTAGGGGGTAGAGTGCGCAACGACCAGGAAGGGGATTGGGAATTGGTATAACGACTAACATTGGGATGGGAGGGGAAAAAATGGAAAAAGAAGGAAAATCAATCAATAACACACCTAAACAAAACAAACAGACAGGCTCCGACTGAATCCATCATGATCTAATTAATAGATAAATATAATTCACATATATAGCCCATGTAACCCGACTCGCCAATGATGACGTCACAGAAAACATTCGAACACCTGCGTTCGAAAACCTCAACCGAACATTAAAATGTCAGAAACCCCAAAAGGTTATAGTCGGTGCAGCTGGGTAGCTACTTGACGGGAAAAAAACCAAGTACCCGGATGTGCCAGTCTGACATATTACTGAGCGAAGTGAAAGACTTCAAAGAAAAGTGAAAGCAAACAGCGCTAAACAGTGAGATACATCAGCCTTCGAACCCCCCACACAAAACTCTTAACTCCAAAGCAACCATACTGAAGTGTTGCTATGGAGATTGTTGGTGTTAAAAGCTGGCATCATTGAAATGTTACATAGACATGCTGTGTATCTGTGTAGGAATGAGTTTATTTGACTTCCAAAAGATCTGGAAATCAAATACTTGAAGAAGGGCCGTTGGAAGACAGTGACAGAGCCAGAGTGATATCATTCAGACTCAGCGGGAACGAGACGCCCTAGCTTCCCAGAACCACTCCGCTCGCCTGAGCTTGGAATCACTAAAACAAGAGGGGACCCAGAGTACAGACGGTACACAGAATACACTCCGGTCTCTCTCTCTCTAACCCCCTGCTGTCTCCTTCCATTAGAGGCTACCTAGCTGTCATGTAGTTTGCTTGTGTTGGATACTCTCTGACTATTGAAATAATATCTGGATTTAGCAGCTGTGTTCCCCTGTCGCTCCTGTTCTCCGGCATTCGCTCCCAACATCAATAAAACGAACTCTGCGAACGCTTACTGCAACTTAGCACCTCTCAGTTATCTGGCTTGTCTGTTGCGTCTTGCTGTAGTGCCATTGCCGCACAAATCTGCTTCAAGGTCCTAGACCTGGCATACCGTGCAGAGAGGGGAACGTCTCTCTCCTACCTCCGGTCAATGGTCTCTAACTACACAGACTCAAGGCCCCTCCGCTCTGCATCTTCTGGCCGCCTCAGACCCACTGCTATCCGAGCTCCTGGGGCGTTATCAAAGCTCCTGGGGGGTCATTGAACCTGGGACCATAGGATCCACAGGCGGCCGCACTAACCAGCTGAGCTAAAGGGTCAGACCCGTTAGCAGGTGCTGGTTGACTGCGACCGACTCCTCAGTAGTTTACAATAGTTTGACCTTTCTAGTCCCACTTACCAAACTCAATTAATTATAGTTTACATTTTTATTTTTGTATTATTCTGTCAACTTTATTAAAGTGACGTTCAACATTCAGACAACCCAAATGTGCACATATTCACAGTAAACTTAAAAGGAACCTTCAACTGAAAACGTTTAAAGGGGAACTAAAGGGGTACAACCCCACTAGCAATGTGGGGTTGTACCAACACTGTCTAGGTCTCAAATAAAAATTCCTCCAGTTCAGATGAGCCAAAATCCTCCCCCACTGAACCAAGCCATTCTGATTTGACTTGCTCGCTGACGTGAATAGGCACTGATCTGCCACCGCCCGCCCACAATCAACTGTGATACGTTTATATGAGCAGTGAGTGGAAATAATGCGGAAGCGGTTTACCTTCAGCTGTTCACACACACACACACACACACACATCGTGAATCAACCAGAGAACTATATAAAACGGGTGGGAAGGTAATGGGACTGGGAGGAGGCTCTCTCTCTCTCTCGCTCTCTCTGTCTCTCTCTCTCTCTCTCGCTTTCTCTGTCTCTCTCTCTCTCTTGCTCGTTCTCTCTCTCGCTCTCTCTCGTACTCGCTGTATCACGTCAACCTGTTGCAAAATGTCATAGCGCACGGTCCCGCGCATATTCCGATCCGTGCAATAATATTCACGGGGTATATATTGTCATTTGAAACAAGTTACCAATGCATTGTCCCATGGGATTATGCCCCCCCGCGGTGAAATGAATTAGTCCCTATCTATCTCTCTATCTCTCTCTCCCCCAAAAGGTATCTGCCAGTGCAGTGGGTGACTGTCACTCAAAGCACATTGCGAGTATGGGCGGAGCCCAGCCAAAAACAGCTTGGAATCTTGAAGGACAGAAACTGCTGCTGTACTTGATTAGAAATACAAAACAATGAATACAAAAAAAATTAACTTACAGATGGGTTCCATAGACTCACAGGAATTGTGTGAAATTGCCCAAATAGTGAAAGAAATATTAAGATAGTTCCCCTTTAATATCCCTCCTGTGTTGCAAATGCAAACTTTGTTTGATTCGAAACAAGAACACATTTGTGTGTGTTGCTAAACACATTTGCCCACAAGGAGGAGCTTCAACAAATAAAGAAAAAGCTACATTTGTTGACTCTACTGGACTCCATAACTTCTACCCTGGAGAGGGCTATGAGGCCACTGCAAAACTTGGTCACTTTTTACTCGTGGACAATAGTAACAGCTGTGGATCCTGGCTGTCCGGGACGGGCACTGAGTGCATGCATGGCACCGCTGGTGGACGGTCGGGCTGAGGGGCAGCGCTGGTGGATGTGGGGCAGCGCTGGAGGACAGTCGGGCTGAAGGGCAACGCTGGTGGGTGAGGGGCAGCGCTGGTGGACGGTCGGGCTGAGGGGCAGCACTGGTGGACGGTCGGGCTGAGGGGCAGCACTGGTGGACGGTCGGGCTGAGGGGCAGCACTGGTGGACGGTCGGGCTGAGGGGCAGCACTGGTGGACGGTCGGGCTGAGGGGCAGCACTGGTGGACGGTCGGGCTGAGGGGCAGCACTGGTGGACGGTCGGGCTGAGGGGCAGCACTGGTGGACGGTCGGGGTGAGGGGCAGCGCTGGTGGATGTGGGGCAGCGCTGGTGGATGTGGGGCAGCGCTGGTGGACGGTCGGGGTGAGGGGCAGCGCTGGTGGATGTGGGGCAGCGCAGGTCGACGGTCAGGGTGAGGGGCAGCGCTGGTGGATGTGGGGCAGCGCAGGTCGACGGTCAGGGTGAGGGGCAGCGCTGGTGGATGTGGGGCAGCGCTGGTGGACGGTCGGGGTGAGGGGCAGCGCTCGTGGATGTGGGGCAGCGCAGGTCGACGGTCAGGGTGAGGGGCAGCGCTGGTGGACGGTCGGGGTGAGGGGCAGCGCTCGTGGATGTGGGGCAGCGCAGGTCGACGGGCGGGCTGTGGGGCAGCGCTGGTGGATGTGGGGCAGCGCTGGTGGGTGGTCGGGGTGAGGGGCAGTGCTGGTGGATGTGGGGCAGCGCTGGTGGATGTGGGGCAGCGCTGGTGGACGGTCGGGGTGAGGGGCAGCGCTGGTGGATGTGGGGCAGCGCAGGTCGACGGTCAGGGTGAGGGGCAGCGCTGGTGGATGTGGGGCAGCGCAGGTCGACGTTCAGGGTGAGGGGCAGCGCTCGTGGATGTGGGGCAGCGCAGGTCGACGGGCGGGCTGTGGGGCAGCGCTGGTGGATGTGGGGCAGCGCTGGTGGGTGGTCGGGGTGAGGGGCAGCGCTGGTGGATGTGGGGCAGCGCTGGTGGATGTGGGGCAGCGCTGGTGGATGTGGGGCAGCGCTGGTGGACGGTCGGGGTGAGGGGCAGCGCTCGTGGATGTGGGGCAGCGCAGGTCGATGGGCGGGCTGTGGGGCAGCGCTGGTGGATGTGGGGCAGCGCTGGTGGATGTGGGGCAGCGCTGGTGGATGAGGGGCAGTGCTGGTGGATGAGGGGCAGTGCTGGTGGATGTGGGGCAGCGCTGGTGGATGAGGGGCAGTGCTGGTGGATGTGGGGCAGCGCTGGTGGATGAGGGGCAGCGCTGGTGGATGTGGGGCAGCGCTGGTGGGCGGTCGGGCTGAGGGGCACCGCTGGTGGATGAGGGGCAGCGCTGGTGGGCAGGGGGGCAGTGATTGTGGACGGTCGGGCTGAGGGGCAGTGCTGGTGGACGGGGGGGCAGCGCTGGTGGGCAGGGGGGCAGTGATTGTGGACGGTCGGGCTGAGGGGCAGTGCTGGTGGACGGGGGGGCAGCGCTGGTGGATGGTCGGGCTGAAGGGCACTGCTGGTGGAGGGGGGGCAGCTACACTGTACTTTTGTTGACTCTACTGGACTCCATAACTTCTACCCTGGAGAGGGCTATGAGGCCACTGCAAAACTTGGTCACTTTTTACTCGTGGACAATAGTAACAGCTGTGGATCCTGGCACCGCTGGTGGATGGTTGGGCCGAGGGGCAGCGCTGGTGGATGGTCGGGCTGAAGGGCACTGCTGGTGGAGGGGATGCAGCGCTGGTGGATGGTCGGGCTGAAGGGCACTGCTGGTGGAGGGGATGCAGCGCTGGTGGATGGTCGTAAATATCTCTGTGCATCCCGGCGGAAACCGGATGAATTAGACACGAGGAAATAACGCATCATGAAAGCGTTGTAGTTCTAAGACAGAGGAGACCCAGGGCTTTCAATGGACATCAACATTTCATAAAACTATACTACCCAGCTCACACCAGCCTCTGTGAAAGCTGCTGAAAATATTCTTTGCGAAATGTTCTGACGTTATTTTCGTGATTATATCTCACGGGTCGAACAAATCTGAACTTTATTGCCATAAAATACAATGTAGTTGTTAATTGTTTCTTTACCTTTCTGTGAACGTCTAAAAAAAATTAAAAAAAACATGTCTCAATCTGATGAGAAATGGTGGAGCTATTTACATTATAAAAAGGTAACTGTATTTACAGTAGATTTCATTCACGGCCTTTGCTGCCCTGTTACGGGCGCCTGGTGGTACTAAATCCAGATTGAACTCTGCCATTGGAAAGAGGAGATTTGGCCCGATCCATAGATGTATGACTTGGCCATAATAAGGTAATTTATAGGCCTGATATTATTATTATTTTTTATTATGTTTTTGGTAGATTTTTATTGGTTTTTCAGACAAGTCCGGCAGAGAAAGGAAGTATGGGAGGATAGATGGGGAAGACATTGGGCAAAGGTCGCCGGGTCCGGGAGTCGTGTTGCACCGCAGTGCTGTACGTGGTGCGCCACCCTGGCGCCCCTGGGCCTGATATTTTATATTCATATTTCATATAGATGTCCCTAGATACAAAGAACATGCAAATGGACCTTGTAGAAGTGGAGCAATCTTCCATTTACTTGGATATGTACTTTTAGGCGAATCTGAAAATATGGCTAAGGCTTAAGAATATGGCTAGGGCTTCACATTGCTCCTATTTAGTTGATTCTACCCCTATTTAGTTGATTAAACAAATCAAGGTTACCTTCTTGTTAAAATAATAGCTCTACATTCCGACAGCCACCACTGCTATAGAGAGTTTGGTCAGTAACATGGGTCTCCCGGTCCCTCCGCTCAGTCTGCCAGTTTAGTGACCAAATTTGGCTTGGGAAGATTTCTTGAAATAAGTAAAATTAAATATCTAGGGTTTTGATTGGATACAGTGGGAACAGGATACCAGAAGATTTATAGAGCGGAGGGACCGGGAGACCCATGTTACTGACCGGACATTCACAAACACACACACACACACACACACACACACACACACACACACACACACACACATAAACAATCAGTGATGGCTGTCAGAATGTAGAGCTATACTTAACACGTTTCTTTCTTTTTTGATAGATTTATTTATGATTAAATAAACACCATAGACAAGACATATACATACAAAACCACAGTAGGAAGTGACACATTTTAACAAAAAAGAAAACGCTTACAGCTCCTTTAAGTTTAGTAAACTTGTGTTGGAAGAAAGAGAGGTGACAACATGTGACATCCTGTGGGTCATGACCTGTTGTCAGTGCAGCAAGTAAGTGGGAATGGCCTCATCTTTATTCATTTCCAGAATAAATTAGATCCCTGTTGAATACAGTACGTTTTTAATTTCAGCAATATGTATTTGTTTGTGTGTGTGAGTCCGTCACAAGTCGAGGCAATTTAACCTGAATTTAACCTCACGTGTTGTCCCCTACCTGCGTTGAGCTGCGGTGCTAAAAAGGTACAACAAGGTATCTATCTATCTAGGTCGTCCTCGGACGGGCCCTCCATTGGTGCTTCCAGTCATCCCAATCCTCCATGCATCTGGCTAGCTCGCCGGTACTTTCTGCTCCCGCATCTCTCCTGAATACGTCCACATACATTAATGTGGGACGTCCTTGTGATCGATGCCCGACTCAAAGTCGTTTCAAACTAAAATGGCTGGATGTCATTTAGCCAAATCAGAAATCGCGAGCATGGCTAAGAGATGCAAATATGTTGTAGTCTGCCGCGTTGTTTTGACAAGGATTACGTTTGATGGAACACTGAGTCTGACGTGGACAGGAAACTCTGCTGGGGAGATAGGGGGGACGGGGCAGGCACAAAACCCTAATAACCAACATCACACACAATAAGGCCTGCTACCCTGCTATCAGTCCAATTACATAGTTATACCAGCTGCCTCTCATATAGCAATCAAGGTCCAGTCAATGTTTTCAGTAAGGCCTGCATACAGCAAACAGCATAGCACACAATTGCCATTCACACAGTCTTAGTCAAAAACTAAGTGCGTGCGTGCGTGCGTGTGTGTGTGTGTGTGTGTGTGCGTGTGTGTGTGTGTGTGTCTGTGTGTGTGTGTGTGTGTGTGTGTGTGTGTGTGTGTGTGTGTGTGTGTGTGTGTGTGTGTGTGTGTGTGTGTGTGTGTGTGTGTGTGTGTGTGTGTGTGTGTGTGTGTGTGTGTGTGTGTGTGTGTGTGTGTGTGTGTGTGTGAGGAGAACAAAATTGGGTGAATTAAAGAACCCAAGTTATGGCCATTTACCAGTTTAATATTTACACAAATACATCTATTTACAAACATTTGCATGTTTTATGATGAAAAGGCACCTGGATAGAGCTGTACAGGCTGTGTGTGCAGCACCTCAGGCTCAGTCAACCTAAAACGGGATGGTTTTGGCTCCGGTCTCTTTAAATGCGAATGAGGCGCTGCTCCCCCCCCCCTGCGCTACGGCACTTCCTGGTTCATGAAATTCAGATCAAACAGTAAAACCGGGCATTGCAGATCAAATATTAATACGAATGAAGATCTAGCAATCGAATATCCTATTTCTCGCCTAGTAAAATGTCAGAGACATTCACGTTCACGAGCGAGCCGCCATTTTGAAAAGCGGAGGTACACAAGGCCTACAAAAAACGAGACGTTTCAGGAGCAGTTCCTGTCGGAGACAACAGCTCCCTCTAGCCTGGACTTTGGGCTTTGTAACTCAGCATGGCGTTTTACATGCACCTCCAGCTATATGACACACTAAATGAAAGGGGAAAACTGAAAAAGCATAATATGTCCCCTTTAAGGAGAGCTTGTGTTTGTGAACAAGAGAGCATGAGCGAGACAGTGTGCGCGCCCATGTGTGTGCGTGAGACAGAGGGCGCGCACACACACACACACACTTGTGAGTGTGCGCCTGTGTTACATTAGCGATGCATATTTCACCACAGCTGTAAAAGTCATCAGTAAGAAACATCTGGCTGAGGGGGGACCCTTTTATTGGGGACACATGACTGCACCGCGCATCCCCCAAATCCCTCCCCCTTGAAATGCAGCTGTCAGGTTAATGCTTCCCAGATGAGAGTTTAGTTTGTCTCGCTTTCTCTCTCTCTCCCTCTCTCTTTTTTGCCTGCTCTCTCTCTCTCTCTCTCTCTCTCTCTCTCTCTCTCTCTCTCTCTCTCTCTCTCTCTCTCTCTCTCTCTCTCTCTCCCCCTTTCTTTCTTTCTTTCTTTCCTTCTTTCTTTCTCTCCCACTCTCTCTCCCTTTCTTTTCCCCCCTTTGTCTCTCTCACTCCATCTCTCTATTGTACTCACTTTCTTCCTCTATCTCTCTCTATCTCTGTTTGCGGTGTTGAGTTTACAACTGTCCCCGGGACTGCTTCTGTTGGGAAGAGGTGGAGGTGATAGCATCTTTATTTCTCCACTCCTCCACTCCTACTCCTCCTCCTCATCCCTCTGTCTTTCCCTCTTTCCCCTCGGTGGCAATTCCCTCTCTTCTCTGCTCTCACTGACAGCGTACGTTTCCACATTAAACTGTGAGGTGACGTCATTTAGCTTTAGCTTGGCACCTCGCAGCAACATTGGTAGCTCCCCTGTTGTTGACATAGCAACCCCTCCGGAAACCAGAACTGTGCCATCCATCACGGTGAGTTGCAGGCTTATCGCCATGGCGCTGTGCTCTAAACAGACCCCAGGGGGACGTGAGAGGGTCTGTCGGGCTCCTATACTCCATTGCAAGGGGCGGTCACCTGTGCCAGCTGGCCGGACGTGGTAATGACGCAGGTAATGTGATTCAATGGCTTTGATGAAGCAAAAGTGAGCATCTCAGAGTGGTATTGAACGCCAAGGGGCCATTGAAT
Organism: Notolepis coatsorum; assembly: GCF_963971535.1. NCBI lineage: Eukaryota > Metazoa > Chordata > Actinopteri > Aulopiformes > Paralepididae > Notolepis > Notolepis coatsorum. Next base: position 7,816 of record NW_028169061.1, on the reverse strand, counting down.
GCCATAGCGGTTTATTGCATAGTCTGTATTTTGCAGGCCATAATATAGCAAGAGGCAGAGGTGTATGCGATTTGAAGTAATGGTTTGAAACAAGGACCCGGAAATGGAAATATACAGTGACATGAACTATGAAGTTCACTTGAAACTAGACAATCATGCAGTATGGTAATAATTTGGGGTAATTAGGGGACTGGGATAGGGGGCGGGTCTGGGATTGGGGCGAGGAAAGTGTTTAGATTAAATGGCAACACAGCTAAAGCGGTTTCAAATGAATGGAAAGGAGTGCAGGTTGTCAGTAAGTTGTACGTTGCCGGCTGCACCAACACAGCGATTATTGTATAGTAAGAGAGGAGAATACTAGCTGTTAGTGTCTCTAGTATAGGGGGCGGCGATGCTGGGAAAGGGAATAACGGTGTTGCGGGGATGATGAGGATAAGAAATTGTTTAAAAGAAGGATGGTGATTTTTAACACCAGTAAATTAATAGTGTTGGCCTGGTACTTCAGCAACAGTTTGTGAATGATGTGGTAATAATAATAATAATAATAATAATAATAATAATAATAATAATAATAATAATAATAATAATAATAATAATAATAATAATAATAATAATAATAATAATAATAATAATAATAATAATAATAATAATAATAATAATAATAATAATAATAATAATAATAATAATAATAATAATAATAATAATAATAATAATAATATACTTTATTTGTATATCACATTTCATACAAGAATTGCAGCCCAAAGTGCTTCACATCAGTAATGTACATAAAATAGACAATAGGCATAAAATGTGCACAATTGGCATAAATATAGACAGGCATAAAATGAGCAGAGAATTGACTCAATAAAAGCAATGCACATAAAGTGCTATGGCTATGGTTGCGAACCTTCAATAAAGTAGCAGTAGATGATCGTAATGTTCTTGGGGGCATATAGTTGACAATTGGCAATGTAGCTTTGTCCTGTTCCATTTAGGGCATTTTATATACGGTGGTTTAGAACCAAAAAGGTTGTGAAGCAGTACAGTGTAGTAGTGGTATGAGGTAATGAGGCAGAGACTGTGCAGAGAGTGTGATGAGGCAAGGAAATAGTTTAAAGGGGGTTTCGTTCAAGACGGTTTGGAACTAGTGGCGAGGACTGTGGCTCACTGTTTGTCCCGGTGAGGTGGTTTTGTGATGTATAGTAATGGGTTTCATGACTAGTCTAGGGAGTCAGCAGGAGGTGAAGTGGTCATCCGTGTCGTCCCCCCTCCCCCCGTCCGTCCGTCTGATACCTCCACGGTCCTGTACTCCCTTTCATCATCTGCTGCTACATCCTCCCTCTTAGATTATCCACTATTTCAACCTGGACACCTCCATTGCTATGCCGATGACACTCAGATATACCACTAAATCCCCCCATGACCCATCCCGCTCTCTCTCTCACGTCAACTCCTGCCTGTGTGCAATAAAAGTCTGGATGCAACAACATCTCCTCAAACTCAACTGTGACAAAAGTGACCAGTGACTCATGGGCTCCAAATCCACCCTCAGCAAAGTAAACAACCCCACACTCACCATCAATGGCACCAATGTCCCCCAACCCCCCCCCCCCCCCACCCCAGGCACGTAACCCTCATCATCGTCGACCCAAACCTCATAATTGACCCTCACATCGGCCAAATTAAAAATGTTTCCTCCTTCTACCACCTGTGCACCATTACAAAGATCCAGCTGTTAGATATTAGGGATTTAGCCTTCATCGTTGATCGTTATCAGTCTTCATCGCCTCTCCTGGCCGTGTCTGCCTCTCATCCTGCTGCTGAAACACTCATCTATAATTCCTCCCATCTTGACTGCTTGCTCCTCTATGTTCTCGAGTGCCAGCTCCAAATGGTCCAGAATGCATCCACCCAAATTCTAACCCACACTGAATCCACCACATTACCCACATTCCTAAAAGTCTAGTTTCCTGTGTCCCACTGGATCAAATTCAAAATCCTCCTCTACAAAGCCCTTCGCCAAGTGCCACCCCCCCCCCCCCCCCCCCCCACCGTATCTCACTGACATCCTCTCCCCATATTCAATTCAATTCAATTAAAAAAACTTTATTAGTCCTGCAAGGGGCAATTTAAGGCATGAATACGGCAAACAGCTGCACTTACACCAAGACAGAACAGGGGACAAGAGACATACATGACACTATATTAAAGCACAAGAGACATGACACTGTTAGAACAGAATCGTTATATTGTTGATCTGTCAAGTCTAATAAATAAATTCGGTCAGTACAAAAAAAGTGCACTTTCGTAAAAAAAAAGAAAAGAAAAAAAGGAAATCAAGGGGTCAAAAGGTGCATATTAGTGAACTGACCATTCCTTGCACTGTGGCCATTCACCAGTCGAATGGCCTCTGGAACAAAACCAAACGTCCTTCTGTTTGTTTTACAGGCAGGCTGTCTAAAGCGCTTTCGTGATGGCAACAGGTCAAAACACACATGAAGGACATGTGTGGAGTCACTAATTATCTTATGTGTTTTCTTGAGCACTGTTAAACTGTACAAGGGATCTTTGTGTTTTGCCGATATTTTTTTAGCTAAGGTTGACAACACCGTGCAGTTTGTTCTTGTGTCTTTGACAGAGGGATGTGAACCAACATACAGATGAAAAGGTTAGAATACTTTCAATAAAGGAAGAATAAAACGTTGCCAGAATTCTCTGGTCGACTCCAAAGGAGTTTAGTTTACGAAGACAGTACAGACGCTGATGAGCCTTTTTTATTATAACATCTGCATTGTCGCAAAATTTTTGTTTGTCATCAAACACAGTTCCTAAATATTTGTAGTTCTGGACAATTTCCACTTCAGCTCTGTGGATGGTTGTTGGAGCGACGTCTATGTGTTTTGGTGAGATAATAATTTCTTTGGTTTTGGATACATTTAAATCCAGAAAACAGCCATCACACCAGTCTACAAAGTCTTGTATTATGGGTCCATGTGATTTATCTGAATGACTCAGAAGAGTTATATAAGATAACACTGTCATCAGCTAATTTTACAATATGGTGATTTATATATTTGCTAAGACAGTCATTTGTGTATAAAACAAAAAGAAGAGAAGAAAGAACACAGCCCTGCGGTGAGCCAGTGGAGATTAGAATTGATTTGGAACTTTTTCCATTTTACAGTATACTTACTGTCTGAGTTCTATTAGTAAGAAACTCATAATCCATCTGAGTATGTGAGGCTGCATTGTACTGAAGGCTGACGAAAAGTCAACAAAGAGTAATCTTGCATATGTATTCTTTTTTTCTAAATGCTCATGTACAGAGTTCAAAATAAATAACTTTGCATCATCAACACCTCTATCAGGCTTATATGCAAATTGCATGGGGTCAAGAGAGCTGATCTGGTTGCATCAACAATTTCAGATTGAACAATTATCTCCAGACTTTTGATTACTAATGATGTTATGGCTATATAGGTTGCAGGTCGTTGAGGATTCTGGGTCTGCTGTCTCGACTACAACCGTGTGAAATCGCATTATTCTTTCCGTTTTGGGACTTTTGAGTATTTGGAATTTTATTTGGAATACTATTTACAATCCTCTTGGAGGCCGTGTTTGGCCGCCTCCATGGTCGATTATAGCCGGGTCAAGTGATTACAGGGAGTTGCGGTAACAAACAAATATTATTTCTTTATTTCGCCACTAAAACATTTTGATTTAGAAATATATATATTTCCGGTGACGTTTGACCTCGCTGCCAAACACATCACCCTCCCTCTTGAACCGTGGGGCTGGCCTGTCCCGTTAGCTCTGGTGACGGATGCCTGTGTGCTGAGACCCAGCCGTCCCGCTGGTTAGCCTGAGTGACTGCGGGCCGCCAGCAGAGGCCACAGATCGACCGGTGTTGATACAGCTGAACGTTTCCCCCGTTAACTCCAGTCAGTCAGACACACTCGACTTCACTTGACGGGTCTCTTTGCCTCCCGGCTAAAGGCCATGGAAGCATCTGCAGTATTCTCAGTGTGAAATGAGGACGGGCATTTTTTCTCAACAGCTATGATTTATGAAAACACTTTTCTCCTGTCATTTCTCATTGTTTTACTGGAGGCTCATTGTAAATGTGTTGGGGTTTTATTTGTTTGTATTCAGGTTTTATTTAATTTTTGGTTTTATTTGTTTAATTGTCTTGTTCGTATAGGTTTAGTGTATTTATCCTGTCCTGTATATTAGAGGGACCTACTGGTACCTGGACATCTCTGTATCAACAGTTGTGTTTTCACCCCCTTTTGGTCTATTTATCTGTTTTTGAACGTGTTACGACCCTGGCTCAGGGGCACGCAACCTATGTGCAAACCAACACCAAAACCCTGTGCTCTAACTCAAAGTGCTACTATCTCAAGGAACTATTAATATAAATGTTAACTAAAGTACTAAGGTAACCCAACGGACAAGGACTAGAAGAACGTGACAGCTCTTTCTCTAAGCACAGACAGTGCATGTGTGTTACTAGGTCTGCCTTTAAAGCTCCCCAGCAGGTAACCAATCAGCACTAATTGGCTAATTGGCAGGCCTCACCTGCATGCCCGGTGACACAGGAGTGATCAGGCCTCTAGTACATAACACCTCCCCCACCAAACTGGTTGCCCAAGAGGCAACCACTACACAACAACCCATAAACAAAACAAAAAACAACTGTGTCAGGGCCACTACCACAACAGCGATAACGGGTACCACAAACACCGGTACTATGATCGTGAGGGGGCGTTTGCTAGCACGTTGTCCCTCCCACGATGTGGCGAATATCTAAGTTATACGCCTGGAGGAACAAACTCCATCGCATCAAACGATGGTTCGAGTTCACCATGCTGCGAAGAAAAACCAAAGGGTTATGGTCTGTATACACAACAAGGGGTAAACTGGAGGATCCAACGTAAACATAAAAATGGTTCAAGGCAAGAACCGGGTCGGCCCCTGTCGAACACGACCACCGATACCGATCTGTCAAAATTATACTGCAAATCAAAATCAACCTGAGAACTGCGCTTAACAGAACAGAACACAGCACAACAAAACCATAGATCACTGATACCACCACCGCACCCATATCCATCCCACCTGGCACTGGCAGTTCAGGATACTGCACACCGTGAACATCCAGAGTAGGCTGTACCGCCTCAGGTACAGCCCCAGTGTACCGGGAACATGGCAGTACGACAGTCACAATAACGTCTGGAACACCATCTAAAATGGCGTCACCCAAAATAACATTGTCCTGATCAAAATCAAAATGGCTGCCACTCAACAGACCAGGTTGCGAAGGCGGCTCCTGCTCCACAGGACACAGGTAACTAGGTTGACCATCACACCTAGTGCATGGCAGAGAATCAGTGTGGACATGTGGATCAATGTCAGAATCATCAACTGACATACTGGGACCATCCCTGCCCACAAGTGAAACATTAGGGACAATAGAGCTACTGTGGGAAGGCTGGCAGCCTAAGTCAAGCTTAGTAGCCTCTCCAACTAGAACGGTGTCACATGAAACAACAGCACCTCTCATAGCATCCTTCCCACACTCATCCTCCAATTCGTTCGTGGCCTCAGCCACCGTACAGGCTGGGAAGACCTTGAGACACTGCGCTGCCATATCATCTCCCGTCACATGCTTCTCCGGCACGCATGTCAACTCTGGTTTCACCACCGGGCCTAACACAAAACCACAATCAAGAGAATCATTATGCAGAGGTACATCCACAGTGTGCTTTCCAAAATTCTCAACAGGTACACATTTTAACTCAACAAAGAATGTGTCACTAAGTGTAATGTCCCAAGTCGAAGTATCAACAAAATCACTTTTGTCCTTTGACATTTCTCGTGCCACAGCACACACAGGAAACACTCCTGGATGTTTCTGTGCCAGCTCATTAGAGACCTCAGAAACCACAGGAATGGGAGTTACAACCGGAGTAGCCAACACTTTGTCACCAGCCAAATCATTCCCTAGAATGAAGGACACCCCCTTTATGGGAATGTGAGAACATACCCCCACAACAACATTGCCTGATACTAAGGGAGAATTGAGCGTGACCTCATGCAAAGGTGCATTCACAAATCCACCCCCAAAGCCCCGAACAACGACACCGGAATGCAAAGAAGAGTTTTCTGAAAACGGCAAAACCCCCTCCAGAATGAGGGACTGAAAAGCACCGGTATCTCTCCAAATTGTTATAGCCTGTTTGGACTCTAGTGCATTAGTCAGGGAAACAAATCCATTCATCATAAACCTTGAGGAACCCTCGAGCTCTTTGTCCACACGTTTGATACTTTCCCCATCGCCATCTAACGTTGGCATAGGCGTCCTGCATATGGTTTCTACCAGAGCCACGGTTCTGAAATTTTTCTGCTCAAGCACCGGGCACCCAGCAACGATATGACCAGGTTCTTTACAGTAAAAACAGATAATCCCTTCTGGGAATGCACCAGCAGAACCACCCCGCCTAGGAGGTGAAGTTAACTGACCAGCAGACACAGGTTTTGGGAAACGGCCCCCCTGAACAGGACGCCTATCCCCGGACTCAACACGGTAGTCCTCCAAAAACACGGACTTGTGTGTCAACACAAACTCATCGGCAAAGACAGCGGCGTCGCCTATCTTCGATACCCCGCGCTCATTTAGATGTGTGGAAACGGTATCAGGAACACATCTTTTAAATTCCTCTAGGAGAATCAACTGCCTAAGCTGCTCTCTTGACTCTGCCTTCTGAGAAGTGCACCACCTGTCAAACAGGTTCTCCTTCTCCCTTCCAAACTCAACATAAGACTGCCCCTCCGACCTGCGATAACCTCTAAAACGCTGACGATAGGCCTCAGGGACCAACTCATAAGCCCTCAAAATGGAAGCTTTAACCAGCTCATAATCAGCGCTTTGTTCAAGGGACAGAGCAGTGTAGGCTTCTTGTGCCCTACCAACTAAAACACATTGCAGCAGCAGTGTCCAGGCGGTATCAGGCCACTTCAATGTGGTTGCCACCCGTTCAAAAAGGGGAAAAATATCTTTCCACGTCTTTCTCAAAAAATGGTGGCACCATCCTAATATTCCTGCCTACATCAAACCCGGAACGTGACTCTGGATGCAGAGCACCCGCCTGCAAGGCAGCATGCTTATATTCAAGCTCCTTCTGTGCACGCTCGTGCTCCAGCAACATTTGTTTCTCCTTAAACACACGCTCCTCACGCTCACGCTCATGCTCACGCTCCTCTTTCCTCTCTCTCTCCTTAAGCTCACGCTCCTCTTTACTCTCTCTCTCCTTAAGCTCACGCTCCTCTTTACTCTCTCTCTCCTTAAGCTCACGCTCCTCTCTCCTCTCCTCACGCTCTAGCTGCCTTTCCCTAAACTCCAACTCCATAATCCTCCACTCACCCTCTACCCCAGGTAATAGCGTAGACGCGCCAGACGAAGGAGGCCCCTCCACCCTCTCCTCAAGCACCTGCTCTCTAATGAGTAACACCCTTAAAGCACTCAAGGCAGACGGCTTCAAACGTTTCTCACTGGGAGTAAGCTCGACCTTGTAGTGCACAGCAAGCTCGAGAAGCTGTTCTTTTGAAAACCTCTCCAACATGTCATGTGAAGGGTGATCCACAAAATCCCTAATGGAAGCCATCTTTTTGCACCAGCGCCACAACCCGTTCACTTTAGAGTCACCAAAAAGCTGCCAAAAGCACCCTAGTACACACACAATCCACCTAAAGAGCCACCAAAGAAACACTAAAGAACCACTGAAGAACGACTAAAGAACCACGACGAACCACAGAA
>NW_028169062.1:130000-162323 GCF_963971535.1 Notolepis coatsorum | reverse complement strand
GGGGAGAGTGAGAGGGGAGGAGAGTGAGAGGGGAGGAGAGTGAGAGGGGGGGAGAGTGAGAGGGGGGGAGAGTGAGAGGGGGGAGAGTGAGAGGGGAGGAGAGTGAGAGGGGAGGAGAGTGAGAGGGAAAATAGTAACATCACCGGTCTTCAAACCACTTCTAGGGAACACACACTTTGCCTATAGGCAGATGACATAGTCTTATAGCTAACAAAACCCCAAACGTCATTACGTAAAGTCCATGATTTGATAACTTTGATAAAAGATCAGGCCGCTATTCTAAGAACTGGTCAAAATTCTACCTCACAAATTGGGACGCTGAGATCAGAGAGTTTAACTTTAAAATAACAGCAGTATCAATCACTTCACACCAGTGCTGAAGACCTCAGAGATGACCTGGCGTGATGGAATAAATTACCACCTTCTCTGACTGGCCGTATCTAGGGTGACACATTCTGACTGGCCGTATCTAGGGTGACACAATCTGACTGGCCGTATCTAGGGTGACATCCTCTGACTGGCCGTATCTAGGGTGACACAATCTGACTGGCCGTATCTAGGGTGACATCCTCTGACTGGCCGTATCTAGGGTGACACATTCTGACTGGCCGTATCTAGGGTGACATATTCTGACTGGCCGTATCTAGGGTGACACATTCTGACTGGCCGTATCTAGGGTGACATCCTCTGACTGGCCGTATCTAGGGTGACATCCTCCATATGATCCAAATGCAGGACACCATGCCGATTTTGTGGGACAGAGAAATTAATCTGAATGCTTATGTAAGAATAATGTTTATATAATGTAAATGTACACAGCATCTGGCCTGAATATAAGCAGTGCACAGTCTGCTAAGTACGTCAATTAGGCCAGAAATACTGTAGAAGTGGACCTGGGCCGATGGTCAACTTAATTGAGAATAGACAATGAATTGAATCAAGTGGCAATGCTCGTCTAGCTGTCAATGCTCGTCTAGCTGTCAATGATCGTCTAGCTGCCAATGCCCGTCTAGCTGCCAATGTCTGTCTAGCTGTCAATGCTCGTCTAGCTGTCAATGCTCGTCTAGCTGTCAATGCCTGTCTAGCTGTCAATGATCGTCTAGCTGTCAATGCTCGTCTAGCTGTCAATGCTCGTCTAGCTGCCAATGCCCGTCTAGCTGTCAATGCCTGTCTAGCTGTCAATGATCGTCTAGCTGCCAATGCCCGTCTAGCTGTCAATGCCTGTCTAGCTGTCAATGCCCGTCTAGCTGTCAATGATCGTCTGGCTGCCAATGCTCGTCTAGCTGTCAATGCCTGTCTAGCTGTCAATGCCTGTCTAGCTGTCAATGCCTGTCTAGCTGTCAATGCTCGTCTAGCTGTCACTGCCTGTCTAGCTGTCAATGCCTGTCTGGCTGTCAATGCTCGTCTAGCTGTCAATGCTCGTATAGCTGTCAATGCCTGTCTAGCTGTCAATGCCTGTCTGGCTGTCAATGCTCGTCTAGCTGTCAATGCCTGTCTAGCTGTCAATGCCTGTCTAGCTGTCAATGCTCGTCTAGCTGTCAATGCCTGTCTAGCTGTCAATGCGTGTCTAGCTGTCAATGCCTGTCTGGCTGTCAATGCCTGTCTAGCTGTCAATGCTCGTCTAGCTGTCAATGCTCGTCTAGCTGTCAATGCTCGTCTAGCTGTCAATGCCTGTCTAGCTGTCAATGATCGTCTAGCTGTCAATGATCGTCTAGCTGTCAATGCCTGTCTAGCTGTCAATGCCTGTCTAGCTGTCAATGCCTGTCTGGCTGTCAATGCCTGTCTAGCTGTCAATGCCTGTCTAGCTGTCAATGCCTGTCTGGCTGTCAATGCTCGTCTAGCTGTCAATGCCCGTCTAGCTGTCAATGCATGTCTGGCTGTCAATGCCTGTCTAGCTGTCAATGCCTGTCTAGCTGTCAATGCCTGTCTAGCTGTCAATGCTCGTCTAGCTGTCAATGCCTGTCTAGCTGTCAATGCTCGTCTAGCTGTCAATGCCTGTCTAGCTGTCACTGCCTGTCTGGCTGTCAATGCCTGTCTAGCTGTCAATGCCTGTCTAGCTGTCAATGCCTGTCTGGCTGTCAATGCTCGTCTAGCTGTCAATGCCTGTCTAGCTGTCAATGCCTGTCTAGCTGTCAATGCCTGTCTGGCTGTCAATGCCTGTCTAGCTGTCAATGCCTGTCTAGCTGTCAATGCCTGTCTAGCTGTCAATGCTCGTCTAGCTGTCAATGCCTGTCTTTGACATAACAATATAGTCAAAGTCACAAATAACAATATAGTCAAAGTCACAAATAACAATATAGTCAAAGTCCCACCAGATGACCAGGTGTGTGTGTGTGTGTGTGTGTGTGTGTGTGTGTGTGTGTGTGTGTGTGCTGGCTGTACCTGTCACCAGATGACCAGGTGTGTGTGTGTGTGTGTGCTGGCTGTACCTGTCACCAGATGACCAGGTGTGTGTGTGTGTGTGTGTGTGTGTGTGCTGGCTGTACCCGTCACCAGATGACCAGGTGTGTGTGTGTGTGTGTGTGTGTGTGTGTGTGTGTGTGTGCTGGCTGTACCCGTCACCAGATGACCAGGTGTGTGTGTGTGTGTGTGTGTGTGTGTGTGTGTGTGTGTGTGTGTGTACCTGTCCGGCCTCTCTCGCACCACTGCACTGTACTTCTCCTCCTCACTCTTGCCCTCGTCGTTCTCCAGGGCGACGCGGTGGCGATACTGGGGGCTGCCCTCGATCTCGTTGGCCAGGCGTGCCGCCCGCGCCTCCCGCTGCCGGTAGCCCTCCGAGCTGCCCTTCTCCAGAGGCACCCTGCAGGGCGGCGCCAGAGGGACGCAGGACAGGGGAGGGGAAATGGTGACTGGTGTATTTATACAACGGCTTTCATGCAAAGCGATTTACATTTTTATTCCTCACACTTTACCCGTTCATTCACACACCGATGGCAGAGGCGACCGTGCGAGGTGCCAACCTGCTTATCAGGAGCAGTTAGGGGTCAAGTGACTTGCTCAAGGACACTTGGACACGCTGCCCGGGAGGAGCGGGAATCAAACCGGGAACCTCCGGATTACCAGACGACTGCTCTACCTCCTGAGCCACTGGGTGTTTATATTGGGGAGTAGGGTCTGCCACAGTGATGCGACATTTCCCATGAATAATAAACTCATGACAACACCGGTATTACAGACATCTGTAGAGCGCTTTAACGTTATGCAGCTCTGTTCATCCACTGTGTCGGTCCATCTACATCGGTTTTCTAGTCGTAGATGGCGCGACCAAAGTCAGTCGCCGTCTGGCGAGCTCCGCAGAGATTGTGCGTTTTTTGTTTGCGTTATTGTTTTAATACCTTTTTTATTAAAACAACACTGACATGGACATCATACGACCGCCAGTCACTTATGGACATAAACTTCGGATTGAATGAGGAGTTTAACGAAATAGAGTGAGAAGGGAGGAGAGTGAGAGGGGAGGAGAGTGAGAGGGAGGAGAGTGAGAGGGGAGGAGTGAGAGGGGAGGAGAGTGAGAGGGGAGGAGAGTGAGAGGGAGAAGAGTGAGAGGGGAGGAGAGTGAGAGGGGAGGAGAGTGAGAGGGGAGGAGAGTGAGAGGGGAGGAGAGTGAGAGGGGGGAGAGTGAGAGGGGAGGAGAGTGAGAGGGGAGGAGAGTGAGAGGGGGGGAGAGTGAGAGGGGAGGAGAGTGAGATGGGGGGAGAGTGAGAGGGGGGGAGAGTGAGAGGGGAGGAGAGTGAGAGGGGAGGAGAGAGAGAGGGGGGAGAGTGAGAGGGGAGGAGAGTGAGAGGGGAGGAGAGTGAGATGGGAGGAGAGTGAGAGGGGAGGAGAGTGAGAGGGGAGGAGAGTGAGAGGGGAGGAGAGTGAGAGGGGGGGAGAGTGAGAGGGGAGGAGAGTGAGAGGGGGGAGAGTGAGAGGGGGGGAGAGTGAGAGGGGAGGGGAGTGAGAGGGAGGAGTGAGAGGGGAGGAGAGTGAGAGGGGAGGAGAGTGAGAGGGAAGGAGAGTGAGAGGGGAGGAGAGTGAGATGGGAGGAGAGTGAGAGGGGAGGAGAGTGAGAGGGGAGGAGGGGAGGAGAGTGAGAGGGAAGGAGAGTGAGAGGGGAGGAGAGTGAGAGGGAAAGAGAGTGAGAAGGGAGGAGAGTGAGAGGGGATGGGGGAGGAGAGGGAAATAGAGTGAGAAGGGAGAGTGAGAGGTGAGGAGAGTGAGATGGGGGGGGGAGTGAGAGGGGGGGAGAGTGAGAGGAGAGTGAGAGGGAAAGAGAGTGAGAGGGGAGGAGAGTGAGAGGGGAGGAGAGTGAGAGTGAGAGGGGAGGAGAGTGAGAGGGAGGAGAGTGAGAGGGGAGGAGAGGGAAATAGAGTGAGAAGGGAGGAGAGTGAGAGGGGAGGAGAGTGAGAGGGGAGGAGAGTGAGAGGGGAGGAGAGTGAGAGGGGAGGAGAGTGAGAGGGAAAGAGAGTGAGAGGGGAGGAGAGTGAGAGGGGAGGAGAGTGAGGGGGGAGGAGAGTGAGGGGGGAGGAGAGTGAGAGGGGAGGAGAGTGAGAGGGGAGGAGAGTGAGATGGGAGGAGAGTGAGAGGAGAGGGGAGTGAGAGGGGAGGAGAGTGAGAGGGGAGGAGAGTGAGGGGGGAGGAGAGTGAGAGGGGAGGAGAGTGAGAGGAGAGGGGAGTGAGAGGGGAGGAGAGTGAGAGGGAAAGAGAGTGAGAGGGGGGAGAGTGAGAGGGGAGGAGAGTGAGAGGGGAGGGGAGGGGAGTGAGAAGGGAGGAGAGTGAGAGGGGAGGAGAGTGAGAGGGGAGGGGAGGGGAGTGAGAAGGGAGGAGAGTGAGAGGGGAGGAGAGAGAGGGGGGAGGAGAGTGAGAGGGGAGGAGTGAGAGGGGAGGAGAGTGAGAGGGAGGAGAGTGAGAGGGGAGTGAGAGGGGAGGAGAGTGAGAGGGGATGAGTGTGAGAGGGGAGGAGTTAAGGAGGGACAGAGGGGAGGAGTTAGGGAGGGACAGAGGGGAGGAGTTAAGGAGGGACAGAGGGGAGGAGTTAGGGAGGGACAGATGGGAGGAGTTAGGGAGGGACAGAGGGGAGGAGTTAAGGAGGGACGGAGGGGAGGAGTTAGGGAGGGACAGAGGGGAGGAGTTAAGGAGGGACAGAGGGGAGGAGTTAAGGAGGGGCAGAGGGGAGGAGTTAGGGAGGGACAGATGGGAGGAGTTAGGGAGGGACGGAGGGGAGGAGTTAAGGAGGGGCAGAGGGAGGAGTTAGGGAGGGACGGAGGGGAGGAGTTAGGGAGGGACGGAGGGGAGGAGTTAGGGAGGGACAGAGGGGAGGAGTTAGGGAGGGACAGAGGGGAGGAGTTAAGGAGGGACGGAGGGGAGGAGTTAGGGAGGGACAGAGGGGAGGAGTTAAGGAGGGACAGAGGGGAGGAGTTAAGGAGGGGCATAGGGGAGGAGTTAGGGAGGGACAGATGGGAGGAGTTAGGGAGGGACGGATGGGAGGAGTTAAGGAGGGGCAGAGGGAGGAGTTAGGGAGGGACGGAGGGGAGGAGTTAGGGAGGGACGGAGGGGAGGAGTTAGGGAGGGACAGAGGGGAGGAGTTAGGGAGGGACAGAGGGGAGGAGTTAGGGAGGGATGGAGGGGAGGAGTTAGGGAGGTACAGAGGGGAGGAGTTAAGGAGGGAAGGAGGGGAGGAGTTAGGGAGGTACAGAGGGGAGGAGTTAGCGAGGGGCAGAGGGGAGGGGTTAGCGAGGGGCAGAGGGGAGGAGTTAGCGAGGGGCAGAGGGGAGGAGTTAGCGAGGGGCAGAGGGGAGGAGTTAGGGAGGGGCAGAGGGGAGGAGTTAGCGAGGGGCAGAGGGGAGGAGTTAGCGAGGGGCAGAGGGGAGGAGTTAGGGAGGGGCAGAGGGGAGGAGTTAGCGAGGGACTCACGTGTACATGGAGAGGCTGGAGTCGTAGGTGGACTTCACTCCGTAAGTCTCTTCGTTGCACTTAAACATCTCATTGGCATCCCAGCCGTTTACCTGCAGTGCAGAGAGGAGGATGTTTAAGTTAATAATAATAATATTAATAATAATAATAATAATAATAATAATAATAATAATAATAATAATAATAATTCATTTAATTTATATAGAGCTTCTCAATGACCCGAAGTCGCGGACAATAGTCAGGAGCAAAGTAAAAACAAAGAAACAAAAACAAAGAAAAGAAAAGAAACAAAAACAAAGAAACAACAAAGAAACAAAAACAAAAGGAACATGAGACCATGGGGGGAACAGGGAAGACAGCATGATAGTTAAACTACAGACCTAGCTCCAATCTTCCTTTCTTATCCAAAATATTAAAACGGATTGTCGCAACGCAACTTACTGACCATCTATCAAGTAACAATCTTCATGAATCTTTTCAATCTGGCTTTAGAGCCTTCCACTCCACCGAAACGGCGCTTACCAAAGTCACAAACGACTTACTGCTTTCTCTCGATTCTAACCTAACTTCTGTGCTCGTATTGCTTGACCTCAGTGCAGCCTTTGACACTGTTGATCATTCCATTCTTCTGAGTAGGCTTGAAAATCATGCTGGCATTCAGGGTCACGCACTTGCTTGGTTTAACCTCTTAAGCCCGAGCGGTCCGGTACCAGTACGATATTGACATCACGCCATAATTCATACAGAATGTATGAATTAACACATTCCCGGCCAACCACGTATATATATACGTGATTCGGCACCAGCGCTTGACGGCCAACCACGTATATACGTGATAAGCTTGTTTTTGCTTTTATTGCATTTTAATAACCTACTCAATGTCACAGAGCAGCACTGCAGATATACCCTACTCTTGAGATTCGGAAAAGTGCATTACCGGCCAGATCCTGGTAATGGCGCTGTCTCGATAATGCAGTGTTCCCTGTTACAGACCGGTGTCACTTTTTTTTCATCATGGGTGGACTTTTCTGTTGGCCTAAAGGTATGCCTGTAGCCCGGAATACTTTTTGCGATGCGGAATTCAGTGTGCAGTAAAGGAATATAGCATCAGCCAATGGACATATCGATCTACCAGATGGCGATCAATAACTGGGAAATCCTTTTTGGGATCCAACCGGCCACAGGTAAGAACGATTTCACGTAGATTTCATGCTGATCAGGCCTTGTTATCATAGCCAACCAGCCGATCAGTGAATGAGGCTACAATAACGAATGCCGTTATTGGTAATCAATAATCAGAAACAACGTCCCCCGTCCCCTTTCATGCATTCATGGTGGAACATGATATCGATCATATGCATTTAGATTTTTATCTCTAGCTTGTGTAGGGCCGAAACACCAATCGATTTAACACTTTGGTTGCCTAAGGTTAAATTAATGATATACCATAGATTGCCAGCGCTATTTGTCTATGGAGAAAGTCCCCTTCTTTGCAGGGCTATAACTTTTTAAATTATATTGCTACATTGCCATTATTAGGGCCCATTCAAAGTCCTATATGTATTGTTCATTGTGTAGCAACGTTAAACTTTTTCATTCACATATTCATAGTAAAGTATGGTCTAATGTATAAGTATGTTTTCATCTCTTTCTGCAGCTTTCTCCAGAACGTGATATATAGCCCCAAATGCATTATATTGATGATGAAATACAGTTTGATGGCAATCAGCGCGATATAAAAAATTCCAACTAGACGTACTTCTAGAAGTTACTACACGTCATCTGATGTTGACCGGATGGGCGAGGGGGCGTTTATAATTCCGTGGGCAGCGTTATACCAATCATCTAATGTGGGTCAAATGTTGATAATATCAGTTATTATCGAAGACGGTAACGTTACACGCTGAAACTCACCCCAGTCTCCGCGCGCCGTTGGGCGATCATCGCCGAGTAGAAATTTTATCATTATGGGATATATTTTTACCCGGTCCATCTCCAGCTTGTATAATGGTATATACGTCCAAATCATGTTGTTTATCGAGTTATTGGCAATCGATCACCGTGTAGCGTGACGAGCCAGAGTCACATGAACTATAGCGAGCGCCCGGAAGTACTACGGTCGTCATGACAACCTCTATTCAACATCCTGTTTTGGCGATTGCGCCGATCGGCCACCAGATGGCGCTCCTGAACCGCCAGAGAGCTCAGTGGGTCCTGCTGGTGGATCTCAGGCCAGCAGAGGGACATTATGAATCCGATCGCAGATTTTTGAAATATTGATATAAGGACGCTGTACAGCGTCCCCCGGCAACTTTAGCATGGCCAGCAAAGACGTGAGAAGACGTGTCCCGGCACTCAAAGTGTTAACGTTATTAGCTTAGCGCCTTGTAACTTGTTTTGCAGGAATTACCCCAGAACAATCCGATATGACGTTCATATTCACGACGCTATAAAATGGGAACGTATTGATGAAAAAATTCTTTCTTTATGGCATATTGAAGGGAAGGTTTATAGTGTCAATTGACAATGAGAATAGACACATAGCAATAATTTAAAATATAGATTTAGCTCTACAAACACCCTCACGCATAGTTAAACCTTGTTATGATAAGCTGGCCTTATAGAGTGGGCCCGTCTAATCCCCGTGGCCGTCAATGTGTTAATGTTGCATTTTTTTTTTCAAATGTAGCCAAGAGTCAAGACCCTAACCCTGTCAAAACAGCAGTCAAAGTGTATATTTTCAGCACTACATTTGTTTACCAATGATTTTAAGTGTTATTAGTAGGGATGTCCCGATAAAAAAATTTTGCTCCCGATCCGATCCCGATCATGTGATTTTGAGTATCTACCGATACCGATCTTTCCCGATCCGATCTTTCACATTAGTAACGCATTTTTGTCAGAAAATGGCGAAGCGAGACTGTTGCCTCAATAGTCCCTTGAGGGTTTCGAGGCGGGTCGAGGCGGCTCGAGCGCCGGTGGCTCACATTACATTCACCCTGAGAATGTGCTTCATACGAGAAATATTCAAAGTTTCAATCTGTTTGCACATTAGTATACATTCACAGTGTTCGACTTACATAATGATTTGCTCCATTTTGGTCTGAAACGCCGACGATAATCCTCAGTCACAAAGCAAATATTGACGTTATCCAAGTTAACTTCATTCAAGCGAGGCATTGCAACCAGAGTAATCTAAAAACTATGCCTCCTTACCTCGCCGAGCACAATGCTGCCTCCAACCTGCTGCTTCATGAGATGGTAATAACATACATAGAGCAATGGCGCCATCGTCTGTAAAAATCAGGTGACTTCAAGTTCTGCAACTAGTGGGTGTCTTTTTTTTTCCTATCCCGATCTTCTGAAAATCACGTGATCGGTCCCTAGTTATTAGTGAAATATGAGTTTAGAAATCTCAGCGCATCATTTTTCGGCCTATTTATGAATAGTTTTCAAATAAACGCTAGATTATCTATAGTATATGTGTACTTATGCACGCTATAGAGGCGGGCTGAAAAATATATTCTCTAATTTCCTCATCAGCGATCACCGCGCACACACACACACACACACATAGGGCAAAAGCTTATATCTCCGTGAAAACAGGTCTGATTATCCTAAGACTGGTAAAATAAATTCCTTACCTGAGATCAGATGTTATCCAAAAAGATTATTCCAATTCCTGATCGCCATTCCAAATATCGATCACGCTTATTGATTACAGTGTTGGTACTGTAAATACATAACCCACGCTGTTCTGATGGCCGGCGATCACTTGGTCTCTTCAGTTGCCTTGACGGAAAAGTAAAATGAGCAAACTGACCACTCCCCCTGCATCAGTGTAAAGTAATGGGGTGCAGTTACACAGGGAGAGACGATAGGGGGCGGTATCTTCCCAATTGAGCTCAGAGAGACTCTGCAGCACTAACCCGAGGCTCGATTGATGAAATATGAATTTAAAAACTAAAAAAACGGCAAACAGACGCTATAGCGTCGGGGGCACTCAAAGGTCGGCATGAACTAACGACAAAAAACGTCCGTGGCATCCAATGTGTTAAAGAAGACGTGTCCGGCCCATGGGGACATTAACACAGGGCAGGGACTGAGGGCTATAACTGACTACAAAGTCAGCGCCCCCTCAATGGGGAGCGACGACGCCTCCCTTGCGGACCAGCTCAACACCTTCTACGCTCGGTTTGGTGCAAACAGTGGCACTGCTAGCCCAACGGCTAGTGACGTCACTGGTGCGCCGGCTGTTGTGGAGGGGGGGGGGGGCATCCGCGGGGGGGCGGGGACGCTCTCTCATTGACGGTACACAGTTTGAGAAGAGCATTTATGCAGGTGAACACCAGGAAGGCTGCTGGCCCAGATGGTATAACAGGACGCATACTTAAGTCCTGTGCCAACCAGCTTGCCCCTGTGTTCACCGCCATATTTAATCAATCCCTGGCGGAGTCAGTGGTCCCTGCCTGCTTCAAGATGTCTACCATCATCCCTGTACCGAAGAAACCCTCCCCAACATGTCCAAATGACTACAGACCGGTGGCACTCACCTCTGTGGTCATGAAATGTTTTGAGAGGCTGGTCAAGGACCACATTTGTGCCTCCCTCCCCAGTGATATGGACCCTATGCAATTTGCATACAGGACAAACAGGTCCACTGACGACGCGGTCTCCCAGGTACTGCACAGCACCCTCTCCCACCTTGACTGTCAGAAGGGGGGCTATGTGAGACTGTTGTTCATTGACTACAGCTCAGCGTTCAACACCATAGTCCCCACCAGACTGGTGGACAAGCTGATCGATCTGGGTCTGAGCTCCGCCCTGAGCGCCTGGGTACTGGACTTTCTGAGTGAAAGACCCCAGGCGGTCAGGGTGGGGGGTCAGACCTCCAACACCATCACCCTGAGCATCGGGTCCCCCCAGGGCTGTGTTCTAAGCCCCCTGCTGTACTCACTCTACACACACGACTGTGTTGCCAAGTTCAGCTCCAACTCCATAGTGAAGTTCGCAGACGACACGGTGGTGGTGGGGCTGATCTCGGACAACGACGAGAAGGCCTACCGGGAGGAGGTTGAGGTACTGGAACGCTGGTGCCAGGACAACAGCCTGCTCCTGAACATTGGTAAAACCAAGGAGCTGATCGTGGATTATAGGAGAGGACAGCAGGAGACACACACACCACTGATGATTAATGGGGCTACCGTGGACAGGGTGAGCAGCTTTAAGTACCTGGGGGTCCACATCTCAGAGGATCTGACATGGTCAACACACATAGACACAGTAGTAGAGCTGCCGCGATAACCGCATTACCGCGGTATCGCTGTTGCATCACGCTCACCGCAGAGTTAGGCTGAATACCGCGTCACCGCTGTTTTTTATCATAATAATAAAGTTGGCTTGCGGCTTGCGGCTCTGCAGATATACCCTACTCGGTTCCAAGCGACCCTATTGGGTAGAAGTGGTACCAGAAAAGGCATGTGAAACATTGCAGACCACTGACTGGTCAGAAGATAGACGCGTCACACTTTGTAGCCTCTGAACGAAAACAGAACGCCGCGCCGCCATCTTTACTGCCTCGCTAAGGATGCATTTCATTCAGGATTTGTTTGCGACAGAACCAAGTGCAATAAACAAAAAATAATGGATTCACTGTGTATTCTGCCTTATTTATTGATGAAACAAAACCGACATCAACCCAATTTACCACCGAGCGGAGAGTTTAGTGTCACAACAAGATCGCTGATGTGTTAAGTTTGTTGTTGTTATTAGCCTAATGCTACCGTCAGCCGACATACACGAGAGGTAACGTTAAACCCGGGTTTGCTTGGTAGAATACACAATGAGAGGTAACGTTAGCTTTGGGAGAATAGACTCAACGAGAGTCTGGTTAATGTTGTTATTGATTGATTGATTGATTGATTGAAACTGTGTTAAACTCTGGCTTGCTGCAAGCCCTCGGACATCTATGCCCACGGAGCTTTCAGTGTACACAAGCGGCGCCGCCTGCGTCCCCACACGGAGACAAACGGAGTAGTACCACTACGTGGCTGCAGTGGAAAAGGAACGAAGTACCAGGTGCCTAAAGCGGGTCGAGTCGAGTAGGTACTATGCAGTGGAAAAGCGCCATTAGACTAGAGGCAGGCTATAAGAGTAGACTACTAAAAAAAAAAATGCATTCAAACTTTTTTTTTTTTTTTTGCGCACTGTGCGGTAATACCGCGGCGGTAGAAAATATTTCGCAAATTCGTGCGGTAAGGAAAATATCAATACCGCGGCAGCTCTACACAGTAGTAAAGAAGGCGAAACAGTGCCTCTACCACCTGAGACAGTTAAGGAAGTTCAGAGTATCGGGGAAGATACTCCAGTCCTTCTACTCAGGAGCTGTAGAGAGCATCTTGACCGGAAACATCACTGCCTGGTATGGAAACAGCACGGCACAAGACAAGAAGGCCCTACAGAGAGTGGTGCGCTCAGCCGAGCGTACCACGGGTATTGCACTACCTCCCCTGCAGGTTCTATACAACAAGAGGTGCAAATCCAGAGCCTGCAGGATAATGAAAGACCCTCACCACCCCAATAACAGCCTGTTCCAGCTGCTGAGGTCAGGCAGACGCCTGCGAACCCCAGCTACTAGGACAGAGCGGCTTAGGCTCAGCTTCTTCCCCCAGGCCATCAGAGCCCTGAACAATGAACATTGAGTGCCACAGAACACTGAACTATCCACACACAAGCACACATGAACACACACACGACACGCACGCTGTGCACGCTCACACACTAGCAGCCACTTAACACTTTAACATGAGCGGGCACACACTCATGCCGCACACTTATGGCCAAAAGGAAAGGCCACTTTAAATTAGAATAACAGGAACAGTGTATTGCACTAACAAAGCTACCTAGCATGTCCTATATGCTCTGTAAATAACTATGTACAGATACCGAGATGTCACACCATGTTACCTGTTTATTGCACAATGTTGTTTTTTTATTGGATTCCACTGTATTGCACATCGTTGCGGGCAAGACCACCCGCATTTCATTGTATACTTGTATGCCGTGACAATTAAAACTCTTGACTTGACTTGACACTTTCTTCGCCAGGCTTATGTACATCATTATACCATCCTCTGCCAGCTCTATTTGTCTATGGAGAAGTTCCCCTTCTTTGCAGGGCTATAACTTTTTTAAATGTATTGCTAAATTGACATTACTATGGCCCATTCAACGTCAATTATCTATCGTTCAGGACGTAGGAACGTTATACTTTTTCATTCACATATTCATACTAAAATACGGTCTAAAGTATAAATATGTTTTTATCGTTTTCTGCAGCATTCTCCAGAACGTGATTTATAGCCCTAAATGCATTATATTGATGATCAAATACAGTTTGATAGCGATCTGCGCGAGATAAAAAATGTCAAATGGACGTGCTTCTAGAAGTTACTAGTTATCATCTGATGTTGACCGGATGGGGGGGGTCGTTTATAATTCCGTGGCCAACGTTAGATGATTCATCTAGTGTGGGTGATATGATCATTAGAGCAGTTAGTATCGAACACGGTAAAAAAAAACGCTGAAACTCACGGCAGCTTCCTCGTAGCGTTGGGCGATGAGTGTGGAGCAAAAATATTCCTATTATGGGATGTTGAAATATGCGATCCATCTCCAGGTTGTATAATAGTATATACGTCCAAATCATGTTGTTTATCGAGTTATTGGTAACGGATCACTATCCATTGTGTGGCGCTCGAGTCCCGGGACCTATAGCGAGTGATCGGACCGAATTTGGATGAGCACCAGTTTTTTCTGGTTTCCGGTTTGGGCGATCCGTCGATCGGCCACCAGATGGCGCTCTTGAACCGTTGGAGAGTTGAGAGGGGATCAACAGTAGATCTCAAGTCTCCGGGGGAGAAATATGATTGCGATCACAGATTTTTGAAATATTGATCTCAATGACGTGTTACGGCGTCATTGTCAGAATGAGCATGGCGGGGAATGACGAGTTTAGGCGTCCTTGGCAGAGAAAGTGTTAACGTGTGTTGTCGGGCCTTACAAATGTATTTGATTTGTGCGTGTGTGTGTGTGTCTCACTCTATGTGTGTGTGTGTGTGTGTGTGTGTGTGTGTGTGTGTGTGTGTGTGTGTGTGTGTGTGTGTGTGTGTGGTCTCACCGTGTCTTCCTCCAGGTCAAAGTTGTCTCCGTTGCTGTCTCCTCCTCCGTCCCACCTCTGCAGCACCTTCTCCCTGTGTTCCCCGTTGACCCGCGACGCACTGATGGCCGTGTCCGTGAACATGTCTGCACAGACACACAGACCACAAGGAGTTAAACACCACCTGTAGAGCTGGTAACCAGTAAGCCAGTATAAACACCTCTAATAGTGTAGTTGAAGCCAGTATAAACACCTCTAATAGTGTAGTTGAAGCCAGTATAAACACACCTCTAATAGTGTAGTTGAAGCCAGTATAAACACCTCTAATAGTGTAGTTGAAGCCAGTATAAACACACCTCTAATAGTGTAGTTGAAGCCAGTATAAACACACCTCTAATAGTGTAGTTGAAGCCAGTATAAACACCTCTAATAGTGTAGTTGAAGCCAGTATAAACACACCTCTAATAGTGTAGTTGAAGCCAGTATAAACACACCTCTAATAGTGTAGTTGAAGCCAGTATAAACACACCTCTAATAGTGTAGTTGAAGCCAGTATAAACACCTCTAATAGTGTAGTTGAAGCCAGTATAAACACCTCTAACAGTGTAGTTGAAGCCAGTATAAACACCTCTAATAGTGTAGTTGAAGCCAGTATAAACACACCTCTAATAGTGTAGTTGAAGCCAGTATAAACACCTCTAACAGTGTAGTTGAAGCCAGTATAAACACACCTCTAATAGTGTAGTTGAAGCCAGTATAAACACCTCTAACAGTGTAGTTGAAGCCAGTATAAACACCTCTAATAGTGTAGTTGAAGCCAGTATAAACACCTCTAACAGTGTAGTTGAAGCCAGTATAAACACCTCTAATAGTGTAGTTGAAGCCAGTATAAACACACCTCTAATAGTGTAGTTGAAGCCAGTATAAACACCTCTAATAGTGTAGTTGAAGCCAGTATAAACACCTCTAATAGTGTAGTTGAAGCCAGTATAAACACACCTCTAATAGTGTAGTTGAAGCCAGTATAAACACACCTCTAATAGTGTAGTTGAAGCCAGTATAAACACACCTCTAATAGTGTAGTTGAAGCCAGTATAAACACACCTCTAATAGTGTAGTTGAAGCCAGTATAAACACCTCTAATAGTGTAGTTGAAGCCAGTATAAACACACCTCTAATAGTGTAGTTGAAGCCAGTATAAACACACCTCTAATAGTGTAGTTGAAGCCAGTATAAACACACCTCTAATAGTGTAGTTGAAGCCAGTATAAACACCTCTAATAGTGTAGTTGAAGCCAGTATAAACACACCTCTAATAGTGTAGTTGAAGCCAGTATAAACACCTCTAATAGTGTAGTTGAAGCCAGTATAAACACACCTCTAATAGTGTAGTTGAAGCCAGTATAAACACACCTCTAATAGTGTAGTTGAAGCCAGTATAAACACACCTCTAATAGTGTAGTTGAAGCCAGTATAAACACACCTCTAATAGTGTAGTTGAAGCCAGTATAAACACACCTCTAATAGTGTAGTTGAAGCCAGTATAAACACCTCTAACAGTGTAGTTGAAGCCAGTATAAACACACCTCTAATAGTGTAGTTGAAGCCAGTATAAACACCTCTAATAGTGTAGTTGAAGCCAGTATAAACACACCTCTAATAGCGTAGTTGAAGCCAGTATAAACACACCTCTAATAGCGTAGTTGAAGCCAGTATAAACACACCTCTAATAGTGTAGTTGAAGCCAGTATAAACACCTCTAATAGTGTAGTTGAAGCCAGTATAAACACCTCTAATAGTGTAGTTGAAGCCAGTATAAACACACCTCTAATAGTGTAGTTGAAGCCAGTATAAACACACCTCTAATAGTGTAGTTGAAGCCAGTATAAACACCTCTAATAGTGTAGTTGAAGCCAGTATAAACACACCTCTAATAGTGTAGTTGAAGCCAGTATAAACACACCTCTAATAGTGTAGTTGAAGCCAGTATAAACACACCTCTAATAGTGTAGTTGAAGCCAGTATAAACACACCTCTAATAGTGTAGTTGAAGCCAGTATAAACACACCTCTAATAGTGTAGTTGAAGCCAGTATAAACACACCTCTAATAGTGTAGTTGAAGCCAGTATAAACACCTCTAATAGTGTAGTTGAAGCCAGTATAAACACCTCTAATAGTGTAGTTGAAGCCAGTATAAACACACCTCTAATAGCGTAGTTGAAGCCAGTATAAACACACCTCTAATAGTGTAGTTGAAGCCAGTATAAACACCTCTGATAGTGTAGTTGAAGCCAGTATAAACACCTCTAATAGTGTAGTTGAAGCCAGTATAAACACCTCTAATAGTGTAGTTGAAGCCAGTATAAACACACCTCTAATAGTGTAGTTGAAGCCAGTATAAACACACCTCTAATAGTGTAGTTGAAGCCAGTATAAACACACCTCTAATAGTGTAGTTGAAGCCAGTATAAACACCTCTAATAGTGTAGTTGAAGCCAGTATAAACACCTCTAATAGTGTAGTTGAAGCCAGTATAAACACACCTCTAATAGTGTAGTTGAAGCCAGTATAAACACACCTCTAATAGTGTAGTTGAAGCCAGTATAAACACACCTCTAATAGTGTAGTTGAAGCCAGTATAAACACACCTCTAATAGTGTAGTTGAAGCCAGTATAAACACACCTCTAATAGTGTAGTTGAAGCCAGTATAAACACACCTCTAATAGTGTAGTTGAAGCCAGTATAAACACACCTCTAATAGCGTAGTTGAAGCCAGTATAAACACCTCTAATAGTGTAGTTGAAGCCAGTATAAACACCTCTAATAGTGTAGTTGAAGCCAGTATAAACACCTCTAATAGTGTAGTTGAAGCCAGTATAAACACCTCTAATAGTGTAGTTGAAGCCAGTATAAACACACCTCTAATAGCGTAGTTGAAGCCAGTATAAACACCTCTAATAGTGTAGTTGAAGCCAGTATAAACACCTCTAATAGTGTAGTTGAAGCCAGTATAAACACCTCTAATAGTGTAGTTGAAGCCAGTATAAACACCTCTAATAGTGTAGTTGAAGCCAGTATAAACACACCTCTAATAGCGTAGTTGAAGCCAGTATAAACACACCTCTAATAGTGTAGTTGAAGCCAGTATAAACACCTCTAATAGTGTAGTTGAAGCCAGTATAAACACACCTCTAATAGTGTAGTTGAAGCCAGTATAAACACACCTCTAATAGTGTAGTTGAAGCCAGTATAAACACCTCTAATAGTGTAGTTGAAGCCAGTATAAACACACCTCTAATAGTGTAGTTGAAGCCAGTATAAACACACCTCTAATAGTGTAGTTGAAGCCAGTATAAACACACCTCTAATAGTGTAGTTGAAGCCAGTATAAACACACCTCTAATAGTGTAGTTGAAGCCAGTATAAACACACCTCTAATAGTGTAGTTGAAGCCAGTATAAACACCTCTAATAGTGTAGTTGAAGCCAGTATAAACACCTCTAATAGTGTAGTTGAAGCCAGTATAAACACCTCTAATAGTGTAGTTGAAGCCAGTATAAACACCTCTAATAGTGTAGTTGAAGCCAGTATAAACACCTCTAATAGTGTAGTTGAAGCCAGTATAAACACACCTCTAATAGTGTAGTTGAAGCCAGTATAAACACACCTCTAATAGTGTAGTTGAAGCCAGTATAAACACACCTCTAATAGTGTAGTTGAAGCCAGTATAAACACACCTCTAATAGTGTAGTTGAAGCCAGTATAAACACCTCTAATAGTGTAGTTGAAGCCAGTATAAACACCTCTAATAGTGTAGTTGAAGCCAGTATAAACACACCTCTAATAGCGTAGTTGAGGTCCACATCACGACAGATCATGGTGACCAGGTCCGCAGGGCTGAAGATCATGGTGTCTGTGATCTCCTCCATCTTGGGGAGTGCTCCTCCGCCGCCCTCCTCTCCCCCGCCTCCTCCATCGCCCGCCGCTCCCTCGCTCCTCTTGTGAACGGCGTCCACGGCTAGCTCACACTGGGGGAGACACGGGGACAGTGAGTAGCCATGGCAACACAGAGACATCACTGGGGGAGACACGGGGACAGTGAGTAGCCATGGCAACACAGAGACATCACTGGGGGAGACACACAGGGACCGTGAGTAGCCATGGCAACACAGAGACATCACTGGGGGAGACACACGAGGACCGTGAGTAGCCATGGCAACACAGAGACATCACTGGGGGAGACACGGGGACCGTGAGTAGCCATGGCAACACAGAGACATCACTGGGGGAGACACACAAGGACCGTGAGTAGCCATGGCAACACAGAGACATCACTGGGGGAGACACGGGGACCGTGAGTAGCCATGGCAACACAGAGACATCACTGGGGGAGACACGAGGACCGTGAGTAGCCATGGCAACACAGAGACATCACTGGGGGAGACACGGGGACCGTGAGTAGCCATGGCAACACAGAGACATCACTGGGGGGAGACACGGGGACCGTGAGTAGCCATGGCAACACAGAGACATCACTGGGGGGAGACACGGGGACCGTGAGTAGCCATGGCAACACAGAGACATCACTGGGGGAGACACGGGGACCGTGAGTAGCCATGGCAACACAGAGACATCACGGCTGAGCAACGACATGCGGTGATTTTAACAACACAGAGTAGAGGGTTCAAGTTCTCAATGACATCTCTCTTTATATTTAGAAGGGGAAAAAACAACCATACTGCAATATTTACTATACTTAATATTTACATAATATTTATATTGTGGCCATATTAATAATAATAATAATAATAATGGATTGGATTTATATAGCGCTCTTCATGACACCCCAGTGACCCCAGAGCACTTACAGAGTCCATTATTCGTTCATACACAGTCATACCGGTGGTG
Organism: Notolepis coatsorum; assembly: GCF_963971535.1. Lineage (NCBI taxonomy): Eukaryota > Metazoa > Chordata > Actinopteri > Aulopiformes > Paralepididae > Notolepis > Notolepis coatsorum. The sequence goes on along the minus strand of NW_028169062.1, from coordinate 143,363 downwards.
GTAAGCTACAATTGCAGCCAGAGCTGCCCTGAGGCAGACTCACGGAAGCGTTCTGTTTACCTGTGAGCTCTGGTTCTGGTTCTGTTTACCTGTGAGCTCTGGTTCTGTTTACCTGTGAGCTCTGGTTCTGTTTACCTGTGAGCTCTGGTTCTGGTTCTGTTGACCTGTGAGCTCTTGTTCTGTTTACCTGTGAGCTCTGGTTCTGGTTCTGTTGACCTGTGAGCTCTTGTTCTGTTTACCTGTGAGCTCTGGTTCTGTTTACCTGTGAGCTCTGGTTCTGTTTACCTGTGAGCTCTGGTTCTGTTTACCTGTGAGCTCATGTTCTGTTGACCTGTGAGCTCTGGTTCTGTTTACCTGTGAGCTCTGGTTCTGTTTACCTGTGAGCTCATGTTCTGTTTACCTGTGAGCTCTGGTTCTGTTTACCTGTGAGCTCTGGTTCTGTTTACCTGTGAGCTCTGGTTCTGGTTCTGTTTACCTGTGAGCTCTGGTTCTGTTTACCTGTGAGCTCTGGTTCTGGTTCTGTTTACCTGTGAGCTCTGGTTCTGTTTACCTGTGAGCTCTGGTTCTGTTTACCTGTGAGCTCTGGTTCTGTTTACCTGTGAGCTCTGGTTCTGGTTCTGTTTACCTGTGAGCTCTGGTTCTGGTTCTGTTTACCTGTGAGCTCTGGTTCTGTTTACCTGTGAGCTCTGGTTCTGTTTACCTGTGAGCTCTGGTTCTGGTTCTGTTTACCTGTGAGCTCTGGTTCTGTTTACCTGTGAGCTCTGGTTCTGTTTACCTGTGAGCTCTGGTTCTGTTTACCTGTGAGCTCTGGTTCTGGTTCTGTTTACCTGTGAGCTCTGGTTCTGGTTCTGTTTACCTGTGAGCTCTGGTTCTGTTTACCTGTGAGCTCTGGTTCTGTTTACCTGTGAGCTCTGGTTCTGTTTACCTGTGAGCTCTGGTTCTGGTTCTGTTTACCTGTGAGCTCTGGTTCTGGTTCTGTTTACCTGTGAGCTCAGGGTCTTGAAGATCCCCTCGTATACGGTGCCATTCTTCACCCGGACATCACAGGTGGAGCCCTGAAGTCGGAAAACACTAGACGCTTCAACATCTTCAATGCATGTATTACAGAGTTTCACATACATACATACATACATACATACATACATACATACATACATACATACATACATACATACATACATACATACATACATACATACATACATACATACATACATACATACATACATACATACATACATACATACATACATACATACATACATACATACATACATACATACATACATACATACATACATACATACATACATACATACATACATACATACATACATACATACATACATACATACATACATACATACATACATACATACATACATACATACATACATACATACATACATACATACATACATACATACATACATACATACATACATACATACATACATACATACATACATACATACATACATACATACATACATACATACATACATACATACATACATACATACATACATACATACATACATACATACATACATACATACATACATACATACATACATACATACATACATACATACATACATACATACATACATACATACATACATACATACATACATACATACATACATACATACATACATACATACATACATACATACATACATACATACATACATACATACATACATACATACATACATACATACATACATACATACATACATACATACATACATACATACATACATACATACATACATACATACATACATACATACATACATACATACATACATACATACATACATACATACATACATACATACATACATACATACATACATACATACATACATACATACATACATACATACATACATACATACATACATACATACATACATACATACATACATACATACATACATACATACATACATACATACATACATACATACATACATACATACATACATACTGTACATACTGTACATACTGTAGACGTGTTTGTTTGTCACCCACCACAATATCAGACAGACCCGCCACAAATAGAGTTCTCCACGGTGACACAAGAACAGGGGTGTAAAAAGTACCCAGAAATGATACTTAAGTGAAAGTATGGGTACCGTCTCAAAATCTTACTCAAGTAAAAGTCAGAGTATCTCGCTAAAAACACACTTGAGTAAAAGTCCAAAAGTTTGTACTTTTAAATGTACTAAGTACTAAAAAGTAAAAGTTTAAACTTTTTTCTGACTGTCTATTCTTCTGATAGCAGGTGTTTAATCAAAGAACCCCACTTTCTAGTCTTGCACAAGGACCAATCAGCATGGGTGTGGGCGGGTTCATTTTCCATTGTTGGGGATTTGATTGGCTGTTTTTAAATAAAGAGCGGCCGCAGGGTTAATAATGTTAACGTTAGTTCGGCCAGAGAAACAAATATACTAAATAAAATAGTTGGACCTGCGAGATTTGTACTTTGTAGGTCTGCATTTTAAATGTAAGGAGTAAAAAGTATGTTTTTTTCCTCTGAAATGTAATTGAGTAAAAGTACAAGTATACAAACCAAATAATACTTGAGTAAAGTACAAATCCCCAAAAACAGTACTCAAGTATTGTAACGAAGTACAATTACTCAAGTACTTTACACCCCTGCACAAGAACACATTGGCAGCACTGCGTGCGTGGGGTTTACACAGTTTTTCTCCTGTTAAATGATGTGTATCTCTGCCTACCACCGCAGAGAGCCAGGGTTAAAATCTCCGGACACAATTGGTGGGAAGCTGGTGGGGGGTATGAGTCGTTGCAATAGCGCCTCCTACTGGTAGTTCGAGGTGCCTGTTCGGCAAAGAGGGGATCTGGGGGATAGTGTAAACCTCTGCATGCGATAACGTTCTCCCAGTGAAACTCTTAGCTGTCAGGTGAAGAGAAGCGGCTGGCGACTCCACATGTATCAGAGGAGGCGTGTGGTAGTCTACACCCTCCCCAGACCGGGAGAAGGGCAGCGTGTGGTAGTCTACACCCTCCCCAGACCGGGAGAAGGGCAGCGTGTGGTAGTCTACACCCTCCCCAGACTGACAGTAGGGCAGCATGTGGTAGTCTACACCCTCCCCAGACTGACAGCAGGGCAGCATGTGGTAGTCTACACCCTCCCCAGACTGACAGTAGGGCAGCATGTGGTACTCTACACCCTCCCCAGACTGACAGCAGGGCAGCATGTGGTAGTCTACACCCTCCCCAGACCGACAGTAGGGCAGCATGTGGTAGTCTACACCCTCCACAGACCGACAGTAGGGCAGCATGTGGTAGTCTACACCCTCCCCAGACTGACAGTATGGCAGCATGTGGTAGTCTACACCCTCCCCAGACTGACAGTATGGCAGCATGTGGTAGTCTACACCCTCCCCAGACAGACAGTAGGGCAGCATGTGGTAGTCTACACCCTCCCCAGACTGACAGTATGGCAGCATGTGGTAGTCTACACCCTCCACAGACTGACAGTAGGGCAGCATGTGGTAGTCTACACCCTCCACAGACCGACAGTAGGGCAGCATGTGGTAGTCTACACCCTCCTCAGACAAGACAGTAGGGCAGCATGTGGTAGTCTACACCCTCCTCAGACTGACAGTAGGGCAGCATGTGGTAGTCTACACCCTCCGTGTGTGTGTGTGCGTGTGTGCATGTGTGCGTGTGCATGTGTGCATGTGTGTGTGTGTGTGTGTGTGTGTGTGTGTGTGTGTGTGTGTGTGTGTGTGTGTGTGTGTGTGTGTGTGTGTTACTCACCACCACTGCAGTGAGGAAGTGAAGCATCCGGGCATTATTGTAAACACCTTCAAACACCTGCAAGTTAACATGGCATGACTTTAGCGCTTGATCATACATCCAACTGCACCGCTTCAAAAGGAAACAACGGCCAATTTAAGAATTTATACATGTTATTCTTCTGGTCTAAGACAGTGAATTCATACATGTTATTCTTCTGGTCTAAGACAGTGAATTCATACATGCTATTCTTCTGGTCTAAGACAGTGAATTCATACATGCTATTCTTCTGGTCTAAGACAGTAAATTCATACATGTTATTATTCTGGTCTAAGACAGTGAATTCATACATGTTATTCCTCTGGTCTAAGACAGTGAATTCATACATGTTATTCCTCTGGTCTAAGACAGTGAATTCATACATGCTATTCTTCTGGTCTAAGACAGTAAATTCATACATGTTATTATTCTGGTCTAAGACAGTGAATTCATACATGTTATTCCTCTGGTCTAAGACAGTAAATTCATACATGTTATTATTCTGGTCTAAGACAGTGAATTCATACATGTTATTCCTCTGGTCTAAGACAGTGAATACATACATGTTATTCCTCTGGTCTAAGACAGTGAATTCATACATGTTATTATTCTGGTCTAAGCCCGGCCGGTGTGAAAGGCCTAAGAGACACCCAGGAGAATGTTCTGAGTATATGATGGTATAGATGACACTGAGAGACACCCAGGAGAATGATCTGAGTATATGATGTTATAGATGACACTGAGAGACACCCAGGAGAATGTTCTGAGTATATGATGTTATAGATGACACTGAGAGACACCCAGGAGAATGTTCTGAGTATATGATGTTATAGATGACACTGAGAGACACCCAGGAGAATGTTCTGAGTATATGATGTTATAGATGACACTGAGAGACACCCAGGAGAATGATCTGAGTATATGATGTTATAGATGACACTGAGAGACACCCAGGAGAATGTTCTGAGTATATGATGTTATAGATGACACTGAGAGACACCCAGGAGAATGTTCTGAGTATATGATGTTATAGATGACACTGAGAGACACCCAGGAGAATGTTCTGAGTATATGGTGTTATAGATGACACTGAGAGACACCCAGGAGAATGTTCTGCGTATATGATGTTATAGATGACACTGAGAGACACCCAGGAGAATGTTCTGAGTATATGATGGTATAGATGACACTGAGAGACACCCAGGGGAATGTTCTGCGTATATGATGTTATAGATGACACTGAGAGACACCCAGGGGAATGTTCTGCGTATATGATGTTATAGATGACACTGAGAGACACCCAGGAGAATGTTCTGAGTATATGATGTTATAAGATGACACTGAGAGACACCCAGGAGAATGTTCTGAGTATATGATGTTATAGATGACACTGAGAGACACCCAGGAGAATGTTCTGAGTATATGATGTTATAGATGACACTGAGAGACACCCAGGAGAATGTTCTGAGTATATGATGTTATAAGATGACACTGAGAGACACCCAGGAGAATGTTCTGAGTATATGATGTTATAGATGACACTGAGAGACACCCAGGAGAATGTTCTGAGTATATGATGTTATAGATGACACTGAGAGCACCCAGGAGAATGTTCTGCGTATATGATGTTATAGATGACACTGAGAGACACCCAGGGGAATGTTCTGAGTATATGATGTTATAGATGACACTGAGAGACACCCAGGGAAATGTTCTGAGCATATGATGTTATAGATGACACTGAGAGACACCCAGGAGAATGTTCTGAGTATATGATGTTATAGATGACACTGAGAGACACCCAGGAGAATGTTCTGAGTATATGATGTTATAGATGACACTGAGAGACACCCAGGAGAATGTTCTGAGTATATGATGTTATAGATGACACTGAGAGACACCCAGGAGAATGATCTGAGTATATGATGTTATAGATGACACTGAGAGACACCCAGGAGAATGTTCTGAGTATATGATGTTATAGATGACACTGAGAGACACCCAGGAGAATGTTCTGAGTATATGATGTTATAGATGAGACACAGAGACACCCAGGAGAATGTTCTGAGTATATGATGTTATAGATGACACTGAGAGACACCCAGGGGAATGTTCTGCGTATATGATGTTATAGATGACACTGAGAGACACCCAGGGGAATGTTCTGAGTATATGATGTTATAGATGACACTGAGAGACACCCAGGAGAATGTTCTGAGTATATGATGTTATAGATGACACTGAGAGACACCCAGGAGAATGTTCTGAGTATATGATGTTATAGATGACACTGAGAGACACCCAGGAGAATGTTCTGAGTATATGATGGTATAGATGACACTGAGAGACACCCAGGAGAATGTTCTGAGTATATGATGTTATAGATGACACTGAGAGACACCCAGGAGAATGTTCTGAGTATATGATGGTATAGATGACACTGAGAGACACCCAGGAGAATGTTCTGAGTATATGATGGTATAGATGACACTGAGAGACACCCAGGAGAATGTTCTGAGTATATGATGTTATAAGATGACACTGAGAGACACCCAGGAGAATGTTCTGCGTATATGGGTACATTTTCTGTTTCAGAACTGAGAACACTACAATAGAATAAAGCTAATTTGGGTATAAAGAAAAGAAAAACAATAGTCTGCAGGTCCACAAAATCATTCTCCCGTTCATTGTCTATGGAGCAGCTCCAGACAGATTTTAGTCAGACTTCTCTGGTTTCGGGCGTTGGGAGAGAGTAGCTAATGTTCACATAATACTGATTGCACTTTCCTTGACCATGGAAATAATATCTTGGAATTCGTAATGTGGGTGGCGTTGATCTTTAACTGGCACCAATGTCGTTTTTGACAATGATATCTTTGCACTAAAACCCCAGAGGAAACTGAAGAATGCAAATGCCAGCTAATCCGCATGATGAATACCTGTGACTATAGTTACTGGCCCATAAATTGGGTATATAGGAGTGACAACGTGTAATAATATATAACATAATATCAATGTTACATTGCACTGGCTATTCCACACAAGAGGAATCCGGCTGCTACTTGATATAATGATACCTTCTCACTTCTTCCATAATGTAATTACGACGGGAGCTCCATTAATTTTTTTTATCTACTTTTTTTCCTCCCATTTTACATTTTTCTCCCATCCCAATTTTGTATCGTCCAATTCTACCCTCCCCTGTCTCGAACGCTGTTAGGCCATGCCTCCCACCGGTCGGCTGCAATGTGGACGAAGCCTTGCATCACGTGTCCCCTCCGGTACTCGAGGAGGCAGCCGTCGCATCTTTTCACCTGCACAGCGCGATCTCTCAGCGGCGAGGGTCTGCGTGGGAGGGTCACGCCGCCCCCGTCGCTTCCTGATTCTGCTGCGCAGGCGCACCAACCGACCTGTAGGAGTCGCTGTCCACAACGTCCGATCCCCACCCACCAGCTTCCCACCACTGCCAATTGCGTTAGTATGAACGACCAGCCAAGCTGGTAGCAATGCCGAGAGCTGGGCTCGAACCCAGCATCTCCTGCATTAGTGGCGAGCGCTCCACTCATGACTTAAAAACCAAACTGACGTCTGGATCGGTTTACAAGTCTGTTAGTAGCTCAACACTGTTTACATTTATAACCTGGTCATTATTATGCTAATTTGACCATGTTGTTATTGAGCATACAATACATTGATTGCTCATATCAATGGGGCCGCGGACAGTGGCTCAGGAGGTAGAGCGGTCGCCTGGTCATCGGAAGGTTCCTGGTTGGATTCCTAGAGAGCACTTAACCCTCGCTGATGAGCAGGTTGGCACCTTGCATGCCAACCTCTGTCGTTGGTGTGCGTGGTTGTTTTTGGATGAAAGCGCTATTTATAAATACAGCCCATTTACCATTTACAGTCAATGAGGATTTTAACCGCAGTAAGAGCCCACATTATACTTATTGGGATCAATATAAAATAGATAACGGCATTAAGTCATTAAGTCATGGTGAGCCGGTCGCTATTCAGGTGGCGTTTGTCTAAACGGGTGGCTGGCTGGGTGGGTGGGGTACACTTTGACAGTTTGTACTCACGGGAGACGATGACGGCGTCTGCGATGGAGGTTTCATTGTGTTTCTTGTCCTGAGAAAGACCGAAAACATGACACAACAACATGAGCCTGGGTGGTCATCATTCAACCTTCAACCCTGTTAGTAGCTGAGGAAACACCTGAAACATGAGCCTGGGTGGTCATCGATTGATTGATTGATTGAACACTTTTATTAACAGATTGCAGAATGGGTACAATACAGTACGGCTCAATACACACAATTGTTAAGGGGATGCAGACCAGAGAAAGACTTTCGTCTTGTTTACATCAGGGTCCCCCATTTTCAATTCATCATAACATATATGACATATATGACATGATACAGATAAGACAGTACTGCTACATCTATACATTTATGACATACCAGATTTGCAAATACAGTACAGTACAAATACAGTACATTTATGACATACCAGATTTGCAAATACAGTACAGTACAAATACAGTACATTTATGACATACCAGATTTGCAAATACAGTAGTGTTTGTGTCAAATCAGCCCTGTTAGTTAGTTAGTAGCTGAGGAGGAGAAGCCCTGTTGTTACATGAGCCCGGCTGCTCCTGCAACCTTCCCCCTGCTGTGGCCCCGAGCAGAGCTACAGCCAGGGAGACACAGACCAGGCTGCACACAGGGCACAGTTAGCTCGGCAGCTAGTGAACCACGTCGAGCGGGGTCGACATTAGCACGTTATTAGTGAGTGATCTGCAGGCTGAGATCAGCTAAAGGTTATTATAATAACGTCCCCGCCGGCAGACAGACGGGATGCTAGCTGCTAGCTGCTGCTGCTGCTCCACCACAGGCTCAGACACACGAACACACCGGCGCTCAGCTGATCGCATAAACGATGATCTATATTGATATCCCCGGTGTTTGCGGTTATACTTTTTGCTCATGTGCATCCCTGTTGGCCCCGCGGCGTCTCTGGATCCGGTGTTGTTTGTTCGAGTCTCTTCTGACAGCAGGCCGAGCGACGCGACGAAAACAACAACAACAACAACACTGGGCCCGCCGGGTGCGTTCGGTTGTGATTCAAAAGAATCAGGCCACGGGACCACGTGACGCGCGGTGCCACACCACCGCCACCGAGGGGCGGGGTTATTATTTAAGGGGCCAGTATTACAAGAGATACTGTGTTGTCTTTTTATTATAACTAGGGCTGTCTAAATTGATGCTTTAACTCTGGAGATTAATTTCAATTATTTAAAGCGTTAAAAAAAATCATCTAGATTAATCTATGGAGTGAAACATCTTCAATCTTAGCGCCGCGGATATAAGAAAGAGGTCTAGCTGAGTCAATGTTGATGCTTTTGTTGAACATTTGTATTAAAAGAAAGCTATTAAAATAGTCTTTGAATCTAAATATACTTTCTTTGTGTTGATTTTACATTAATTCCATGATTTTACTCAAGTAAATATCTGTTACAAGCTTCGGTCTTATGTAGAAAAATGCTATTTTTAATCTAGATTAATTACAGAAAATTGTGAGATTAATTAGTTCATTTTTTTTTATCTATTGACAGCACTAATTATAACCCATTCAAATTAATAACCCATTTGATAACTTACTAAAACAGAAAAGTATTTTATTTGTGTTGAGTTGACAGTCTTCGCCACTTACTTACCCACCCCACCCCACCTACCCAATGTTAGATTCTGATCAATCTGGCCAGTATCACGTCTTCTTGTGTTATCCTCTCTCCATCCAATTCCTCTGCGTTGTGTAATTTTAATGGTCCTGACGTCTCATATACTGGCTGATATAATCCTTATCTCTCCCCGTTAGTGCATATCCGCATACCGTAGTATTTCTCCACCTTCGTAAGAATTCGACACTTTGACACAGCGTAAATACCTTACAATGAGAAGATTTGTTTATTGATATAAACAGAAGCCTCAGCTCAGATGTTAACAGATGGTATTGTCCTTGAAAAGTCTATTCTAATGATCTTTCGGTGTGTTCAGTCTATCGTCCTCCTGCTATTCAGTCCAATGGTGGTCAGGCCTGGTCTTTAGCCTAAACCCTCCTCACGTTAGCCGAAGCTAATGATGATGTGTCATCCTTCCTCCCCCCCCCCTCTCTGTGATGAGAGGAGAGAGTGTCTTCTGTGTGATCTCAGTCCTAGTCACTCTTGGTCTGCCCTACACCCGGAAACACCGTTCGACTTATAGATCTTCGTCATAGCAACGACGGCCCGCCTTCTGGTGCTGTCATGACAACTGCTAATAACCTTTCACATCTGGGCCCACACTCGCTATCAATGTTGTGTCTTAGATTGGAATGTCAACATTCTCTCGCTGGCAGTGTGCTGCTCACAATCACCCTGCTTGCTCTGAACCACCTCTTCCACCACCGTCAGCCTGCACATTTCGACCCTTTAGATGCTCTCATCTCCCCCCAATCTATACATCACATACATTGAAAAACACCCAAAAAGACCTGTTTCCTTCACCAACCTCCTCCGATGTACAGTTTCTTCCCCCTCAAATGTATATACTCTCTTTTTAGACTATTTTTGTACTCATAAACAGTACTGTATATTTGTAGATCTGGTATGTCATAAATGTCTAAATGCAACAGTGCTGTCTACCTGTATCTATGTCATGTATGTCATATATGTTATGATGAATTGAAAATGGGGGACCCTGATGTAAACAAGACGAAAGTCTTTCTCTGGTCTGCATCCCCTTAACAATTGTGTGTATTGAGCCATACTGTATTGTACCCATTCTGCAATCTGTCTGTGTTTTGTGTATTTTTGTATGTTTGTTTTTGTTTTTGCTGCCATTTTGGCCAGGTCTTGCTCGAAAAAGAGATGATCTCAAGTGACTACCTGGTAAAAATAAAGATAAAAAAAAAAAAAAAAATTTAACACCCACCAAAACACTGTTGGAATAACGCATTGGCACTGTCTCACGTTTTAAAGCACCTTTTGATAATGATCAGTGAACCACACTAATCCAGCACTGATCTCCTAACCTGTGATTCCTAGATGAGAGGCAGCTGACTGTGAACTTGAACTAATTGGGGGGGGGTAACATCATTCACAATTGTACAGCCCTGGCCTATTTTATTTTATAATTATATTATATTATGCTTCTATTTAGAATAGAATATGAGTACTTTATTGATCCAGAGGGAAATTCAGCACTACATCTTGATGAATTGAAAATGGAGGACCCTTATGTAAACAAGACGAATGTCTTTTTCTGGTCTTCATCCTCTTTGCAGTTGTTTATATTGAGCTGTACTGTATTGTACCCATTCTGCAATCTGTTAATAAAGTGTTCAATCAATCAATCAATCAAACAGATCGCTCACAGTAAACATTTAGGTAGTCAAAAATCTAAAATCATAAATCACACAAAGGAATACAAATAAAAATACAGTCCGGGATATACATTGATTCTAAAATATGTACATTCTCAAATATACATCCAAAAATATACGGTAATATACAGTAAAAAATGTAAAAGTGTCGATGTAAAAAGTAAAGAGTCTAGAAGATATGCCAGAGTTTGTGCTGTCACTCTGTGCTCAGTGAGGCAGTGAGGCACAGTGATGCACTATATAGTCTGATGGCTGTTGGAATGAAGGACTTCCTGTGCTGTTCAGTGATGCATCTTGGGAGTCTTAGTCTAACACTGAACGTGCTCCTTCTATCAGCCAAGTCCGTGAAAAGACCACCGCAACACTTCTGGTATTCTGAAATCATGGGAGAGAGAGGGGGGGGGGGGAATGAATGTGGATGAAAGCCTTGCCATTAAGTGGTTGTAGCTACGGCTGTGGGGGGGGGGGGGGGGTGCTGGAGACACGATCCAACATACTTTTATACGTCTGAGTCTCGTGAACACGGAGACACCAATCCCAAGTCGATCGGCACTTTTTCGGCCGAGCTATATAGTCACTTTCACGCACCTACTCCCGAACTCCGCAAGCGCAGATTGCCCACGGAGGGGTCCTACTAATCACCCCAAAGTACCAGAAAATACCAGAAAATACCAGAAACTACCCCAAAATACCCCAAAGTATACCCCAAAATACCAGAAACTACCCCAAAATACCCCAAAGTATACCCCAAAATACCAAAAACTACCCCAAAATACCCCAAAGTATACCCCAAAATACCAGAAACTACCCCAAAATACCAGAAAATGCCCGAAAATACCAGAAACTACCCCAAACTACCCCAAAGTATACCCCAAAATACCAGAAACTACCCCAAAATACCAGAAAATACCAGAAACTACCCCAAAATACCCCAAAGTATACCCCAAAATACCAGAAAATACCCCAAAATACCCCAAAATACCCCAAAGTATACCCCAAAATACCAGAAACTACCCCAAAATACCCCAAAATACCAGAAAATACCAGATAATACCAGAAACTACCCCAAAATACCCCAAAATATACCCCAAAATACCAGAAACTACCCCAAAATACCCCAAAATACCAGAAAATACCAGAAACTACCCCAAAATACCCCAAAGTATACCCCAAAATACCAGAAACTACCCCAAAATACCAGAAAATACCAGAAAATACCAGAAAATACCAGAAACTACCCCAAAATACCAGAAACTACCTCAAAATACCACAAAATACCAGAAAATACCAGAAACTACCCCAAAATACCCCAAAGTATACCCCAAAATACCAGAAACTACCCCAAACTACCCCAAAATACCAGAAAATACCAGAAAATACCAGAAACTACCCCAAAATACCCCAAAGTATACCCCAAAATACCAGAAACTACCCCAAAATACCCCAAAATACCAGGAAATACCAGAAAATACCAGAAACGACCCCAAAATACCCCAAAGTATACCCCAAAATACCAGAAACTACCCCAAAATACCCCAAAGTATACCCCAAAATACCAGAAACTACCCCAAAATACCCCAAAATACCAGAAACTACCCCAAAATACCCCAAAATACCAGAAAATACCAGATAATACCAGAAACGACCCCAAAATACCCCAAAGTATACCCCAAAATACCAGAAACTACCCCAAAATACCAGAAAATACCAGAAACTACCCCAAAATACCCCAAAGTATACCCCAAAATACCAGAAAATACCCCAAAATACCCCAAAATACCCCAAAGTATACCCCAAAATACCAGAAACTACCCCAAAATACCCCAAAATACCAGAAAATACCAGATAATACCAGAAACTACCCCAAAATACCCCAAAATATACCCCAAAATACCAGAAACTACCCCAAAATACCCCAAAATACCAGAAAATACCAGAAACTACCCCAAAATACCCCAAAGTATACCCCAAAATACCAGAAACTACCCCAAAATACCAGAAAATACCAGAAAATACCAGAAAATACCAGAAACTACCCCAAAATACCAGAAACTACCTCAAAATACCACAAAATACCAGAAAATACCAGAAACTACCCCAAAATACCCCAAAGTATACC